>NW_024081094.1:650314-771720 GCF_003009895.1 Hyaena hyaena | reverse complement strand
AAAAAAAAAAAAAAAAAAAAAAAAAAAAAAGTAAGAAAAGAAAACTGGTCAAAAGACTTCAACAGGCTCTTTACAACAAAAAAAAGTGAATGAGATTAGTCTCATTAACCATCGGGAGAGTGAAAATTTAAATGGGAAAAATACCAAATAGAATCCATATGAGAAGACTGAGAATACCAAATATTGGTTAGAATGTAGAGTAACTGGAATTTTCTTACACTGCTCATGGTGTATAAACATTACACTCTTGAGATCTATCTGGTAGTGTATTCCAGAGTTGATCATGTGTACACTTTGACACATCAATTCCACTGCTGTATAATGCCCCGAGGAAATATACATATCTGTTCCTTATAAGACATTTTAAAAAATGTTCATAGAAGTATTATTCACAGAAGACAAATATAGGAAATGACCCAAATGTCAATCAGTAGTATAATAAACACATTTGGCATATTTTTACAGTGGATTATTATAAAGCAATGAGAATGAAGGCTCTATTGCTATACAATAACATGTGTTGAGTTCTATAAGCTAGGACAGTGATTTCAAGAGTAGTGACAGAGAGAGCGTAAAATAGTAGATACTGGCAGTTTTCTTTTTCTTCAATTTAAAGCCGCTTATAATGGGTGAATGGTAATTGAGCTGTGTGTGTGATATACTTTAGCCAAAAGCTTTAACTAAAAAGAAAAAAAGATGGTATCCCTTTTCCAGGAAAATA
This sequence comes from Hyaena hyaena, assembly GCF_003009895.1. NCBI lineage: Eukaryota > Metazoa > Chordata > Mammalia > Carnivora > Hyaenidae > Hyaena > Hyaena hyaena. The sequence goes on along the minus strand of NW_024081094.1, from coordinate 770,999 downwards.
CAGCAATATGTCTGACTCTTCTGTTAATAGAAAACAGCAACAACAACAACAACAACAACAACATGGGTGCCAGGATGGCTCAGTCAGTTGAGTGTCCAACTCTTGTTTTTGGTTCTGGTCATGATCCCAGGGTCATGGAATCAAGCCCTGAGTCAGACTCTGCATTGAGTATGGAACCTGCTTAAGATTCTCTCTTTCTCTTCCATTGTCCCTCTCCCTCAGTCATTCTCTCTCTCCCTCTCTCTCTCTCTCTCTCAAAATAAATAAATAAACATTTAAAAAAGCGAACATGAGAACGTGGAGGTAACTTCAGAAACTAGTCTCTTTCACCTTCCCATCACCTCAAATCTCCCTCTTATGAAAGTTTGTGTTTCCTCTGGGAGTTTTGGGACAAAGTATAGCATCGATGTACTTTAAATTTCATTAGGAGTAAATATACATTTAAACTAGTTATTCTATGACCCAAAATTTAGCAACAGGCTAATGCCCACAAAAAATCAACAAATGGATTCTATCAATACCTTGAAAAGAGAAGTGTGAGCATTTCTCAACCATCCTTGGCTGTAGATTTCTTGGAGTCTTGCCATTGGTGCCAAAGGTCTGTTTTTAGGCAACTCTGCCTGAGTTCATATAATCTGCTCCAGATGTCTTATTTATGAATAATTGGAAGATTGAGAAATTCTGATTCCATTCAGCTGGAGAATTTTCAGTAACAATTGCAAAATACTTTCCAAAGGGTTTTTATGTTTCCACTCTTTCTCTACCATAGTCTGCTTTTAATGCAGTAGCCGGAGAGATTTTTTACTTTCATGCATACAATTCCCCAATAATTTTCTATTCAATTTATCATCTCAAAACTTCCATTCCTATAAAACTAAGTGCTCTAGGCAGTGGTATGTAGGCAAATATTTAACAACCAGATCCCTGGGAGGAAGGAAATCTTGGATGTGTAGCCTTTACTGATTTCCATGTAAACACTCCCACCACAGCTGATTTTAAGGTGCCCATAGTTCAACTGTAGGCTCACAAAATTCCTGAAATTTTTACAAAAAGCTCATGTAACCCTATTTGAGCTGGCCTTAGCACACCACCAGATCTAGACTACCTCTCTGACCTGATTTCCATCTATTTCTCCCTTGTTCACCCCATTCTAGGCTTCTTGCTTCTCGTATTATTGTGTAGTCCTTACCCTTTTTTTTTTTTTTTTGGTTTTGTTTTGTTTAAAATTTTTCACTCTATGATGTAGAATTTCAGGTTTGTGGAAGCAGGGATTATGTCCCCCAAACCTACTAGACTCCTACAAGATGCTTAATCAGCACTTATTGAAGAACAGAATAAATGTCATACTCATTAACATGCCTTTTATACATTTAGAAAAGTATGTAGTTATCATATTGAAAATCAAATTAATTACAATAATTTTAAGAGCCATAAAGTGAGTGTGCATACCCTGATTATCAAAGTCAAATTCCCAAACTGGGAAGATACTAGGTACAGAGAATGTGATGCCACTAAACTCGATATGTCTCTAGGTTTTCAGAAAATGGCCTTACTGGAAATACTTGCTGCTGCCAGACTAGCCAGAAGGATAGCACCACCATTTAGCAGTGGGAAGAAACCTTTGGGGGCAAAACTTTCAAGCATATTAAGATTCTCAGAAGCAGAATTAAAAACAGTGATAGGCTAAAGGAATAATATCCAGTGCTGTGAGCCAACAAGGTGTTTTCACATATGGTCAGCAAAGAAGAAACACTGCATCATGTGTCATTCTTTGCAGTCTCATGTCATTGGGAAAGAAAATTCTAATACGATATTTATGAATGGGGAGAGTGATTTTACCCAATTCTTTGCAGCATACCACCCACATTATAATCCTCAAGAATGAACAACTATGAAATGTTTCCAACTCCTCACTGAGCCTAATTTGTTAAAAACTAATCAGAGATGTAGGATTGAGGAGAAGAGCTAATCAGTGGTTAATCAAAATAAAGGAAAAGCAGTTATTTTGACTTTGTCCTAAGGCAGGTTATTCTCTTACCCAGAAAATTCATAGTATCTTCATGCCATTAGTTTGGCTGTCCGTGTATCAGCAATGCTAAAACATTGACAAGGAAAAAAGGCTGACCGCATAGGTCTGAGTTACCCATGCTAAGTGTTTACCTGTGGTTAGAAGAATGTCCTTCAGCAATGTGTTTGTTCTAATACTATCAAAGGGTATTTGATCAAGTCAGGAAGTAAAACCCATGTGTTTCCTCTCAGAGGGCACATATTAGAGAAATAAAGAGAGAGAGAAATTCCATCTGTGTATGTTTAGAAGCATTTATACTCTGGCAAATTTATTTATGGAATATGAAGTTAACCCTTTAGAAATAATGTAATCTCTTTGAGGAAAACAGATAGTACCCATTTTTAGCTTCAGCTGTTTGGGAAATGTTCAATGGCTTAGGACAAAAATCTTTATGTCTCCATATCTTAGGATAGAAAACCATTTAAAAAGTGTACCATTTAGTCCATCCTACCACTGAAAAAGGGAAGACCTCTTAAACGTCCTCCGCCTATAGATAACTAGTATTTTCCATCCTTCTTTCTTCTGCTGCTCTTAATCTCTATTTTCCTATAATCTAAATTGGTGTCCTGCAAATTGTATTCAAAAAGTGAGTGTTTCTCTCCATTGCCCCTTTGTACTGTGCATTACAACCATGAGGGTCAGGGGGTAACTTCCAAGTTGTGTACAATTTGGAAACGGATCTCTGCATTCTCAGAAATGTATTGAGTTTTATAATTTCTGTGTTATAGTCTCATACGTAGTTTCTTGCGGCAGACACCTGGATTTTAATATCGTGTGGGCTGGGCCATATTCAAGCTGATTAAATCCTGGAAGGAGGTCCACATCCTGATTTCCATCTCATATCGCACAAGCAGTTGAGGAGTGAATTACATAGGCAGAAAGATGGGCCAGAAGTATTCCCATCTATCACTCTTCTGATTATCCACGCGTTCTCCTCTTCCCAAGAAGCCTGTTTTCTAGAAGCCCCGGTACTGGGTCCATTGGAAGCACTAGGACCACACTGATCAATATTGCTTTCTGGCTCCTCCAGCAGTTCCTGAGGGACATTTCTTGTTCCTCCCTCACTTCCTAGAAAGGGCAAACATGTCTTACCTGTTTCCCATCGTTTATTTTCCAGCCTGCTTGACTTCAGAACTACTTACTTTCCTTTGCCTCTTTGATTCCCTTGGTGGATGATTTCTAACGCAAAAGGCTCCCAGAAGAATGCATTCCCTTTTTATCCTGTCTGATCTGAGTCGGAATCAACAGTCTGCTCAGCTATTTAAGTTATGTTATGTTAGCCTCTCAGCTTAGCCCGGGTAGTAGCCACATGGCTTCCATGATATTATACGACATCTCATTAACTAATAAACAATATTTTCCCCATCTCAGTCTCCTTTGGGACCTCTTCAGAGTCTCCGTTTTCTCTCAAGAGGACATGAAACTTTCATTTATATAAAACAAAAGCAATACATATGTCTTAACCTTAATTGGTGACCACTTCCTGGCTCAGATGATCAGTTTTGTCTACTTTCTAGATTTGCTTTGATGATCCTAATTCCCAACTTAAAAAGAGAGAAACAGGAATGTTATAAAGTACTTTTAATGTATCCCTATAGACAATATTTTTAATGTTAAAAGAGTAAAATACTATTAAAATATAATAGTGCTGGTAATGTTATATAAAACAGATAAATTTATACTCTGCTCATGATGGTGGAAATTCATATACCTTTTCTCAAAGAGATTTGCAATATATATCATAACTTGTAAACACTTAATTTTTCAATGCAAGATTAGGCATTCATCTATCCTAATGAGATAATTAGACTTGTTTGCCTAATTAGTATAAAATTACTATTGACAATTTTGTTCAGAAATCTCAAAAAGCTGGGAACAAATAGAAAGAGTAAGATATAAAAGCTAGATTACTTTATTTTTTTAATTTTTTTTTTTTACAAATAGTTTATTGTCAAGGTGGTTTCTGTATTATACCCAGTGCTCATCCCCACAAGTGCCCTCCTCCATTCCCATCTCCCCCCTCTCCCCACACCCATCAGTCCTCAGTTTGTTCTCACCATTCAAGAGTCTCTCATGGTTTGCCTCTCTCCCTTTCCCCCACCATTTCCCCCCTTCTTCTCACCCATGGTCCTCAGTTAAGTTCCTTCTAATCCTCCTATATGTGCAAACATGGGATATTTGTCCTTCTCTGCCTGACTTATTTCGCTCAGCATAACACCCTCAAGGTCCATCCATGTTGCTACACATGGCCAGATTTCATTGTTTCTCATTGCCATGTAGTAGTCCATCGTATAGATAAACCACATCTTCTTGATCCATTCGTCCGTTGATGGACACTTAGGCTCTTTCCATGTTTTAGCTATTGTGGAGAGTGCTGCTATGAACATTGGGGTACATGTACTCCTATGCACCAGCACTCATGTATCCCTTGGGTAAATTCCTAGCAGTGCTATTGCTGAGTCATAGGGGAGTTCTATTCTTAACTTTTTGAGGAACTTCCACACTGTTTTCCAGAGGGGCTGCACCAGTTTACATTCCCACCAACAGGGTAGGAGGGTGCCCGTTTCTCCACATCCTCTCCGGCATCTAGAGTCCTCTGATTTGCTCATTTTAGCCACTCTGACTGGCGTGAGGTGGTATCTCAGTGTGGTTTTGATTTGTATTTCCCTGATGAGGAGGGATGCTGAGCATCGTTTCATGTGTCTGTTGGCCATCTGGATGTCCTCTTTGGAGAAGTGTCTGTTCATATCTTCTGCCCATTTCTTCACTGGGTTGTTTGTTTTTCGGGCGTGTAGTTTGGTGAGTTCCTTATAGATTCTGGATATTAACCCTTTATCTGATATGTCATTTGCAACTATCTTTTCCCATTCCGTTGGTTGCCTATTAATTTTCTGGGTTGTTTCCTTGGCTGTGCAGAAGCTTTTAATCTTGATGAGGTCCCAACAGTTTATTTTTGCTCTTGATTCCCTTGCTTTTGGGGATGTGTCAAGTAAGAAGTTGCTGCGGTGGAGGTCAAGGAGGTTGTTTCCTGCTTTCTCCTCTAGGGTGTTGATAGTTTCCTGTCTTACATTCAGGTCCTTTATCAATTTTGAGTTTATTTTTGTGCATGGTGTGAGAAAGTGATCTAGTTTCAATCTTCTGCATGTTGCTGTCCAGATCTCCCAACACCATCTGTTAAAGAGGCTGTCTTTTTTTCCATTGGATGTTCTTTCCTGCTTTGTCAAAGATCAGTTGGCTGTATACCTTTGGGTCCACTTCTGAGTTCTCAATTCTGTTCCATTGGTCTATGTGTCTGTTTTTGTGCCAATACCATACTGTCTTGATGATGACAGCTTTGTAGTAGAGGCTAAAGTCCTGGATGGTGATCCCTCCCGTTTTGGTTTTATTTTTCAGTATTACTTTGGCTATTCGGGGTCTTTTGTGGTTCCATACAAATTTTTGGATAGTTTGTTCTAGTTTTGAGAAGTATGCTGGTGCAGTTTTGATTGGGATTGCATTGAATGTGTAGATTGCTTTGGGTAGTAGTGACATTTTAACTATATTTGTTCGTCCGATCCATGAACATGGAATGTTTTTCCATTTCTTTGTGTCTTCTTCAATTTCCTTCATAAGTTTTCTATAGTTTTCATCATACAGATCTCTTGTATCCTTGGTTAGGTTTATTCTTAGGTATTTTATGTTTTTTTTGTGCAGTTGTGAATGGGATCAGTTTCTTGATTTCTCTTTCTGTTGCTTCATTGTTGGTGTATAAAAATGCAACTGATTTCTGTATGTTGATTTTGTACCCTGCAACTTGTCTGAATTCTTGGATCAGTTCTAGTAGGCTTCTGGTGGAATCTGTCGGGTTTTCTATGTAGAGTATCATGTCGAAAAGCAAGACTACTTTAGTGTAATAATACTATTGCACCAATAAAATGTGTTTCCAAAAATGTTATTGGCTTCAGAGATATGTCTTATAAACAATATCAAGTATGAATGAATATAAATGTATGACCTGTATTCAGCTAAGGCCATTTTATCCTTCAGAGATCCAAACTTGTGTCCTTGACTCCGTGAAAGCTCAAAGGCCTTCTCTTGCTTGATGTGAAATTTTATACCTTACTTCACCATGCTGTCTTCAACTGTATTCCCCTTTTGTCTTGAACCATCCGGACTTAGATTGCATTGCCTTCTTTGGTTTCCACAAGATACTCACTCACAGCAATATTTGTGTTTTCTGAATCTGTGTTGAAGATTTAGGTGTGCAGGGAGTGCTGACGAGGAGAAACCATAAGGAGGGTTACATATTGTAACATGATGTTCTGCCATGTCTTGGCTCCACCTTTACCTTTCTTCCCTTCTTTTCATTGCTACCCCAATCGTCTAAGACAAAAACAAAAACAAAAAGCAAAAAACAAACAAACAAAAGCAAAAGGAAAGAAAACCCTTCCTTAGTACCATGCTGTGTTAAAGCAGCCAGACCCATGGCTTTTTTCCCCAATTGGGTATGAGAAGGGCTTTCTTCCCAATTAATAGTCTGTTCCTGCAAACTTTTCTAGTATAAACACTTTTCCTCATTGCATTACAAATAGATTGATCCCTAATGGATAATTACTAGTAGATTGATTTATCCTAAACAATAGATATATTTGTTGATATTTAACTCTCTGGCTGCCTACTCCTTTTTTCTGAGACCCCTTGTACTCTCATTAGTAAGCACACTTCTGGTTGATGTAACCTGATGGGCAAATGTTCTTTTTCTTTTTTGCCCTTTCGTTTGTATTCACTCCCTCTAGAAGGATGATGTCCATATAAAACAAGACTGTTCTTGGATTAAGGATATAGAGGTTGCTGTAAACCCATGTTAGAGTAACACAAATGTTTTAAAATTCCATTTGAAGGAAAAAAAAATAAGTTTTCTCTATATACATAAACCAAAGACTGTAAGGAAACACATCAAGATAATAGTGGCTTTTGCTGATCAGTATAATCATTAGTGATTTTTGTTTTATTTCTTACAGTTTTCAAATATATATTTACACACTTTCAATTAAAGATAATAAAACTGTTAGCTACATAAAATGAAAGATATTTAATCATATGATTACACACATAGTGTTAGACCATTGATGGATAAATATTCTAATGGTTATTTAGCTTAATGGTGTATTCTGGGTTTTTTTAAAATTTTTTTTAATGTTTTTTATTTATTTCTAGGAGAGAGAGATAGACAGACAGACAGCGTGAGCAGGGGAGGGTCAGAGAGAAAGGAAGTCACAGACTCTGAAACAGGCTCCAGGTCCTGAGCTGGCAGTCAGCACAGAGCCCGACACGGGGCTCGAACCCACGAACCGCAAGATCATGACCTAAGAGAAAGTCGGACGCTTAACCGACTAAGCCACCCAGGCTCCCCTGGTGTGTTCTGTTTTAAATTCAGAAGTATGCTTACCCAGAAATAATTATTTATTCTCTTGAAACCTAAGAACCTCCAATAAACAGAAAGAATGAAAAACTTAAGCTCCAAACCTTGGCAAGTTTCAAGATAAAATGCAAATAGCAAAGTAAGTTCCAAGGTAATTTTCACATTCTTAAGTAAATGTATTATTTTCTTGATCTTTTGTTATGAAATCTTTCTGTAGCTGAATATTTTATGGAATTATGCTAAGCTTTCAGCTGCTTTGCTCTGGTGGCATAATGTTTGCAAGTCTTTTCTAAGCCAAACCACCTATATTATGCTGTATCACTACACATTAGGTGTCATTAAATATCTATTTCATTTATCACAGATTTTCGACATGTCTGCCATAAATCGAAGACCTGGTTTAAAATTGCTCAATATGGGGCTGTCACTTAGTATTAGACCAGGGAAAAGGCGATATGCTGGCATGTAAAGACCTTAAAAAACAATTTTCATCTGTTGTTAAGAAAACAAAAATTGGCTTTCATGTTGTGAATTTTAATGAAAAAAAAAAGAAATTATGTGGACCTTTTTTTAAAAAGACATTTATGGAACTAGGGAGTTCATTCCTACCCTTTCCTACATGCTGTCATTTGTCGACTCTCAGTATCAATATAAAAAGAATTTTGTAAGGGATATAAATGGTAAATAAACCATTTGAGTATAGTTGAGTATGAATACCCAACTATAACTTCTAAAATATCTTACACAGGATACTTGCAGGAAGTAAGGAGATCATGTAATAAAAGAATATATTCAGATGTCTCTTGTTTAAATTCTTCATGTTAAATTCTATATGCCCTTGATCCATGACAATGGTCATAAGTGTTTAAAAAGGTTTGTGTAAATTTCTCTGCAGGCATTTCAGCTGTCAGGTTGATAACCAACTGTAGGAACGCCTGGGTGGCTCAGTCCATTAGGCATCCAACTTCAGCTCAGGTCATCACCTCGTGGTCTGTGAGTTCTAGCCCTGTTTCGGGCTATGTGCTGACAGCTCAGAGCCTGGAGCCTGCATCAGATTGTGTCTCCCTCTCTCTCTGCCCCTCCCCCGCTCACACTCTGTCTCTCTCCCTCTCAAAACTAAACAAATATTTAAAAAATAAAAAAATAACCGAGTTATAATTATTAAATTAATCTTTTTAAGGTGTGGTAAAGTTACATGGGAGGCAAACCATCACCATATAATTGTTTTATAAGCAGAACTGGCATCTCTAGTATTACCGTAAATCACCGGCTGTCAATATGTATTTAAATTATCAACAATAATGAGAAACAATAAATATTTATTGTATATGTACACTTTGTGCTTAGTACAGTGCTAAGGATCAGGAGGGACATGTGATGTGTAAACTGTGATTCGAGACATTATCGAAATTCCCCCAAGTCATGTGGGATGCATACAGTTTGATGCAAGGCAGCCCAAAATAAAATCTAGAGCTGAGGGCTTCTATAGGTCAGCTCTCCATACCCCATGAGCAATTATTAGCAAATCAAGTCATAGTACAAATTGTTTTAGGTAACTTTTGCTTCTCATTCTTTCTTACACAAAAATATAAAAGTTAAACTTGTACAGTTAGTTCTCTCTCCCCACCTCTCTTTAACTTTGCAGCAGTGACAATTTATGGATTCAATAATTTCTCACATTCCACTTGAGAAATGTTTCTTTATCCAAAGGTTAACTCCTTTAGGAGCACAAACCTCTAAATTTTCTCTGTTGCTGTATTAGTCCGTACAACTAGATTCACTAGACTCATAAATCTATCAATTTTCTAGTCTATAGCAGTGTAATCCCTGAAATCTTATAGATATAAATGGAATTGCTAATTTTCAATAAATCTACAGAAACAGGTAATAGTGTCATGGGCCCCCAGTTCCAATCATTTTAGCTATAATAAATGATACCACAGGGACTCACTTTGGTTCATAAAACTTACGGATCAGGATACAGATTTTAACCCCCAAAGTATTTGGTAAGTTTTCTCCTTTTTGCCACCTTAAAGTATGAGTCCTTAGAATGATTTCTCATTGAAAACTGATTATAGATAGAAAAGAAACAAACAACTTAGGAATTTCCCAAGTTAGTACTTGCTTTTGAAAGGAGACAACACTTAAGTAATATTCAAGTTATTTTAGACATGTACAGTAGTAAAAATATTGATTACTTGAAATTTAAGCATTCAAAAAGGAATGAAATTACTATTTATATTCTCACATTTTACAAAAAAATGCAGTTTACAAAAAATATGTACTTTGCTAATGAATGATAAAGATAGGTTTTTGAAACAAATTCTCTAAATACATAATTAAGGATTTTAGTTTACTTAAATAATTACAAAATATTTTCTATTGTTCTTTAAAAACAGAGTGATATACTTTCCTTTGATATTTTTATTCTCTTTTCATTGTTTCTTTATCAATATGTTTAAACTATTTATTACTTGTCTATAACTATCATTCATCCATATATAAAGATGAATTAAAGATACTGCTTCAGATGTATCTCAAAGGATTTCTTTCCAGCTCTGCAGTTGTATATAGAACGACTTCTGAAAAAATATGACTATAGTCACCTTTTAAAGAAACTTAAGGAGTTGGTTAAAAAAATGAAATTATCAAGAGTACTATAAATGTAACATTTCAATAAAATAGTTTGAAAGGTATGAGTAAAATTCATTCTGAATGAATGCTTACCCTGTAGTACTGAAATTTTAAAGGGTTTGAGTTTTACAGGATGAACTTTGGGATTTCCAAAGCGGGTATGTGACAGAAAGGATGGATTCGCTGTGTTCTTTGCTATATTTGTATAATCAAAGGCAGAATGAATAGAGTGGTTGAAATGTTAAATCAGTATACCTTCATTTATCTACTCTTACCAGAAATGCACACACAAATCGGGTACTGGTCAGCAAAACACAGATCTGATAACACCTCTATTCTTTTTCTTTTGTGAATAGCTTATGGTCATATTCAGAATGCTTCTCTATTTTTATAATGCACATTTTCCTCCTTTCTATGTGGCCCAGTTGGTAATAGATGCTAAATAAGCCATATAAAAGAAGTTCAGTTTATAGTTACTTAGAAGTAAGTCTTTTGTGACTGGTTGTAGTATAAATAAGCAGTATGGAAGAAAGCTCTGTGACAGTTGGGATTCTCTAAGAGAAATCCTTTAAAAGTAAACACTTATTATACAAAAAAAGGTTCTAGTAATCTTGACAAAAAGATTGGTTTTACTGGTCAGGTCAGTACCCTTATGAAAATTAAATGCTCTGTTATACAACAGAATCTATGCCTAAACTACAAGATGGATCACAACACGTTGAGAAATACGTGAATATACTCTTATACTCTCCATAAATATTTATTAATGGCACACATGATTTTGAGAAATATATTCTGAACAGCAACTCATATATGTCATATTCCAGACATTGAATAGAAGTGTATGCCTTCCTCCGGTTAACTCACTGAAAACAGGATTGAAATTTCTAGGGTCAAAATCATTACTACCGTCTCTGACTTTGCCACTAATGACTGGGCAATAGCTATTAGAATTTGGCAGACTAAGTATTATCATATTGACCTTTGGAGAAATAAAATATTATTCACTAGTTGTGGTGCTGACACTATATTTGGATACAGGAATGTCTTTTTCACTTAGCAAGGCCATATGTGTGAATATCACTGCCTGAACCTTTCGTGTGTATGAATTATTCATTCGTTTATTGTTATCCAGGCATTTATCTATTTATGTCTTCCCATAACCTTATTCCACAAGACATCTGAACAGCATATAGGCAATATGGTTTGAATTCCGTCTTGGAACTTGGCAATATGATTCCACGATGGCCTGCTTTTAAAAGGTCCTGCCAGACAATGCAGTGGAAAGGCAAGTGGTTTGAGCCATGCAGATGTTTTGTTGCAGTGATGCCAAATGCCCACTAGGAAGCTAAAACAGCTGGATGCTTGAATTAAAATTTCCCCTTTTCAGCAGATTTTTGTTATTTGGACAGACATTGTGTCAATGAAAAGCCTTTGCCTTTTTGTTTAATCTCCTAGAATATATGAATGCAGATATGTGAACCCAAATTGACGGGTATCTGATTTAAATCGGTGTTCCTGGCCTGACCCCTGTTAAAAATGATAAAACTCTTCCTCCCAAATCATAGAAAATGTATTCAATTGGATGGACCAACATAAAAAGAATCTATTCTAAAGGACCTAATTCTCAGGACTTAATTTTCAGGTTTCTCTTTTCCAGACAGGTTATTTTCTTTGAATTATCATTTTAATTCATGGATTAGTGACAAAAAGAATGTAGTATATGAAAAGATGGCCTAGTAATTATAAGCTTCCCTACAGACTGAGACAGTGTATCACATTGTACACATAAAAACATGAAAATGTTTGAGATATTATTATTTTATATTGAGAAACAATTTAATTATTTAGAATGTGGTTTTATTTTTTCACATGCAGCCAATCATATTCTATTATTAAAACAGTTGCCATGGTTTCCAGTTTGGAAAATTATATTTATGGTATAATGGCAACATCGTGGAGGTTTTGCTTTCACATTAAAAAGAAAAAAAAGACTGAATAAAATTAGTTTCCCAATAAATTAAATTGTGCCACACAAATGTATTTATAATTAGAACTTATTAGAAATATCCTGTATCAATCCAGGTTGCATTTTGAAAATTCTCAAGTTAGAAAAATGTCAGCCCCCTTTTTCTTCTTCTTTTCTCAAATTAGGTCAGCTTCATTTTTCACTTTTAAATGTTTAGGGATAATCTGAAAACATTCCAGGTGGGATTGCAATATAAGACCTGCAGGGACAGAGAAGACTTGGCCATGCCTCTGCTTAAAATAAAGGAAGGGAAGTATGCAAGAGAGAGTGCACTCTAGAAAGCAATGTCTGATTAATAAGTTGAGATATTTTAATTTTCTTTAGTGTTTGCTTTCTGTGCCCACCAGGCCTTATTCCTTTCCTACATGCCTTCTTTTTGCCCCCTTCTTACCAGCAAATTTATAATAATAGTATGCCATTTTACTCTACTTATAACACTACCTAGTTCACCTCTGATCCTCAGAACAACCCTACGAGGCATATTTTATGTACCTATTTCAGAGCCTAGGAAAGCACTTCTAAGATAAGCCGAAGCAGCCCACCCAGGTCAGGCCTGGTGGTGGTAGACCCACGACTACTGAATTTCAGTGCTGCAGATTCCCTTCCCAGCATATGGTCCGTTTGGCCGTCTGCTTTTTCTGTGATAGTGTCTCATTCAGCAATACTGTGCTTAAGTTGTACAGACAGCTAGTTTAAACATGACTTTGACCTTTTGTTGAATCACTTTTTGAATTTTCTGTTCTTTTCTTCATATTTTAAGAACATGTGCTTCTAAATCAGGATATTCCTGATGCTTAGGGCTGACCATGGCTGACGCTGAAGACAGGCCCCAGGAATGAATGACAGTGCCAAAGAGGGCCTGGGTACCTAAAGCCAGAAAAGAAACAAAGAAGGCTGTCAATTCCTTTCTTGTACTAATTTTCGAAAGATGGACTTATTAGGAACTAAAGCTAGACTACAGGATTGATTTTTTGAAATAGGGAGCTGAGATACAGAGCAAAATGTCACACACTTTCTAGCTTGAGTTTCACCATGGTTCCAGAAGGCGGACAGGGAAGTAACCTTTCTTGAATGCTTACTACATACCAGGCTCTATGCCAAGTGTTTAACTATGTATGAGCTGATTCAATCTACAGAAAAATATATAAAATTGACATTATCATCCCCACTTTACTGATAAGAGACAAAGAGGCTCAGAGAGGTTAATGTTAATTTTGGAAATTAATAACAGATAAGACGTTATAAGCACTGACTGGGTATCATGTACCATGCTAATAGGGATTAACTCATTTACTCTTTATCACAACTTTAAAAAAGAAGTAGTATTAATTTCTCCATTTTCAGATTTTTAAAAATCCAAAGTTTAGAGTTGTTAAGTATCTTGCTCAAGCTCAGATGAGAGAAATCAATTTTGTCATTTCAACCATATTGCCTTTTACTGAAAACATAAAAAAATAAATAAGTAGGACAGGAGCAGGCCCAGAGGACGTCAGCGGAGGAGGAGTAATTAGCTACTTAGATGGGACCACTTCTCCCAGAGAACAGAAGTGTCTACAGCCTTCAAGGCACCTTGTGATACAGCCAGCAGTGGGTACCTTGAGTCCATATGATGCCTTAACAGGCACAAAACTACTTCACTTGAGGAGGTGCCTCTGTGTTCACTCTAAGACTTGTGGTAAATTCTGGAAGAAATTTCCCAGCCTCATGTACTTTGTCTTAGTAATATCCGTAGATTCCTCTACTGTTTTTTTAGCATCTCAAATAAAGAGTAAGCGGAGAGAGTGAAAAACTTAGATCAGGTGATGCACTATTTAAAAACTACACTTTAGAGGAATAGTTGCTGGAAAAACACATAGCACTTTTTGAATTTCCTATAAGTTTGAATTATTGTTGGAAATTTTAGTGATTCATAAATGACAAATATACCCAGATTTACCCCACACTTCATAATCTTAAAAAAAGTCAAGGGTAGTTGGAAATATCACCGGCTTTCTCTTACAAGGTCAAATACATATATTTAAACACACATATGCATGAAATACTATAATTTATATATTTATATATATAATTTAAAATATATAAATATTTCTTAGCATATGCACATACTGATTGGCCTGCAAGCTATGGGTTTTTACAGATATTAAAAGTATAATATTTGAAATGCAAATATATTATTTTGCCATGAATAAAAGGACAGCTTAGACAATTATTCCCTGAGTAACTGAATGAACTACATTAAAATATTAAAACATGAAAGGCACACAATAAAAAGAAAATAGATATAAGAAAACACTCTTAATCCAGGAGCATTTTGAAAAATTCATTTCAGCACTGAGCAAGAGAAATAATACCAACATAGTCTTTAACATTTACTATGTTCCCCATAGAAGTATGTTTTCCAGCTATAGCAATCCTATTTGCATGGCAAGGTCAAGAGAGCAAAATACAATTAGAGCCTGAGACCTGTGTGGTTAAATGGAATAAAAATAGATGAAAACAGTTGTAAGTTTTCAATGATGTGTTTTAATGTGAGCACCAAAACCCATAAGGACGCAATTGATTTCAACCATGGAAATATGAAAACTTCTGTCACATTTATGGATCCTCAGTTTAAGAAAATATGAAAGTGTTTTCCCTGTAGTAATTATGTGTCTTGAGTATCCTCTGGGTTAACTTTTTTTGCAATATTTTAACTTGCTTTGGCGTACTTCAGAAGGTAATCATTCATAGCTCAAGTGTAGTGGGTCCCCATTTCGGAAGCGAAGTGCTGTCTCAAGAGGTGGGTGTGAAAGAGTCTTGGAGGGTGATCTTGCAATTAAGGTTGTCTTCTCATTTAAAACCATTGCCGATACCAATCTTCTGAACAGCAAAGTGAGAAGATTTACAGAATGCTTTAGAAAGATATTCTGTGCCCATTTTGAAAGTTTACCTTTTACATACACCTTAATAGGTTTGGGATGTGAATTTTCATCAAATGCATACTTTTGCAGTTAAGGGCAAAAAAGGTCAAAGGGTTTGGTAACCAAAAGGAAACCCCCAAATCTCAGGAAACAATTTTAAATCCATTGTGTCACATATGGTTTGAATTTTAGGAAAAAGTTTAATATTAAAAATATAATTTGCATTGCCTCTCTCTTCTCGTTCAAGAGGAGATTACTTAAGCAGTGGTATTGGGAGAAAAGTTTTTAAGCAAATGCGCAAGAGCATTTCAGCCTTGAAATAAAGATACAGCCATTCAGAATCGTCAAAGGACAATGCTCTTTTCAATCTTTCGCCTTCACTGTATGCTGTTTCTACATTTGAAAATATTTTACACATTGAGTTTCACTTCTTCAACAGTTGTTATAGCTCCTTGATCCTTTTCTCAGCATGGAAACTGACTCAATCTCAAAGATAATATCTTTCAGATGGAAATATTTCTCTCACTGATATCAAATAAATTTCCAATGTGAAACTGACACCCCAAGTTTTATTTAAAGAAGGAGGAAACTACACTAGCATTTCCAAAAAGAATTGGCACAGGTATGTGGCTTTGTAAAAAGAGAAAAGTCAATGAATGAGAAGCCTCCTTTGGTTCATCTGCAAGCAAGACATTATTTTCATTGGAGCAAGCATGTTAAAGATTGGGAAGAAGAAAATATGCCTTTGTAAACTATGGATTTTAGCTGCTATTTTTTTTCTGCAAGCCCCCTGTAGGGAAAGAGTAACCTCAAAGCTCTCTGGAGAGATAAGGTATGAACAAATTGTACATTGAGATAAATTTGAATAAAGAACATTTAGAAAAATAAAGTGAATTGAACACCTTAAAAAATCTCAATGTAATGCTTAATGGTACATTGGAGAAAAAGACAGCTTGCAAATGTGGCATGAAATAAACAGATCATCACTTAGAAACATAACACTCACTAACCCTAGAGACACAATTGAAGTTCATCCCAAGTACAGGGCCTGGGAGTTTGGCCAAGAAAATTATCTCATGGGGTCTAGGGCTTGATTTGTATTTCACATAATATGAAGTGGCATTCATTACCTTGTAATCGATATGCAGATAAGAAGAAATTATTTATGGCACAATTAACTGGGAAGGAAAGAGTACCATATATGTACATATGGGAAAACTGAGGGTTTTTGACAGGACCATAAACCATAAAGAGACTTTGACAGTGATCAGACCTCTGAGATAAGCTGCTGCCTTGGAAATTCATCCAGCTTTATGCGCTCTAATATATTTGTAATCATCTTTTAGTGTCATGCTTCAAGTGGAAACTGGATGTTTAGGAAATTTCCCTCCCATACAAAAATATCTAAAGTTGTTTTGATTTTTTGAAATACTACAAAAGTGTTTCCAAAGTGATCTCCTTAGAATATAAGTTCCATGAGATTTTAATAATCAGTTTGGGAGATGCTGGGTTGAAAACGGAAATAAGATTCCTTGGAGCCTTTAATAGTCTAATATATATTGTGTGTCTCCAGGAAGATGATAAATTATAATAGTATTTAGTATTTATCTTATTTAATTATTGAATTACAAAACAGTCTTCTTTGGCATGTCTCTTTGAAGGAAAGAAAGAAAGAAAGAAAGACGAAAGAAAGAAAGAAAGAAAGAAAGAAAGAAAGAAAGAAAGAAAGAAAGAAAGAAAGAAAGAAAGAGAAAAAGATAAAGAAAGGTAGAATGTCTATTTTCAGAATTTCACTGATATGCACTGCAATGTGTCTGCCTTCTCCATCAAACCAAGTGCTGTTCGTACAAGGCCTTCTTTAATTTATTTCATCTTGCTTAGCAAGAAGGAGGGTCCTCCAACCTTGGCCAGAATCCTTTCAAGGATGGGACACCTGTTTGGTAGGGTAGCCTGTTTGATGGATGAGCTTCTTCTCCTTTGCATCAGTTGATACCAGCACTGTGCAGATCACGCTAAGCCCAGTTACCCAATAAGCATCAGACCACCCATGTCTACTCTGGGCTTCCAGGTCTCCCAGGTCTGGTTTTGTCCACATAACTGATAACTGGAAATTCAGAGTCTTATGTTCTGAGGCATGAACTGGAATGATAAATAGCTCACAAAAATAATTCTAGCATGAAGGAGTACTCTAAAAGACTGTTGACAACATCTCATTAACTCTTAACATGCTCCTTTTGAGTTTGCCTTTACCCATGTAGATTTTCTCACATTGGAAGGACAATCCTTTCCCCTTTTGTTTTCCAACACCCTTTTTTTCATGTTCAATAGCAATAATAGAAATACCTGAAAGCTATGAAGTGTTTATTGTATATTAAGAATTGTTCAAAACACTTTATTTTTTTTTTATCTTTTTTTCTATAATTTTTTTTTAAATGTTTTATTTATTTCTAGAAGAGAGAGAGAGAGAGAGAGACAGCGTGAGCAGGGGAGGGTCAGAGAGAGAGGCTGAAACAGGCTCCAGGCTCTGAGCTGGCAGTCAGCACAGAGCCCGACGCGGGGCTCGAACCCACGAACCGCGAGATCATGACCTAAGTGAAAGTCGGACGCTTAACCGACTAAGCCACCCAGGCGCCCCTCAAAACACTTTAATGGAGTGTCTTAAAAATTTTTTTTTAAAGTTGTATTTATTTTTGAGACAGACAGAAACAGAGCATGAACAGGGTTGGGGCAGAGAGAGAGGGAAACACAGAATCTGAAACAGGCTACAGGCTCTAGCTGTCAGCCCAGAGCCCCACGCGGGGCTCGAACCCACGAACTGTGAGATCATGACCTGAGCTGAAGTCAGATGCTCAACTGACTGAGCCACCCAGCCTCCCCTGAAGTATCTTTTTTAAATCAATTTTTTTCATCTTTAATAACCATAATAGAAATACCTGAAAGCTATGAAGTCTTTATTACATATTAAGGATTGTTCAAACAGTTTAAAAAAGTATCTGTTTTAAATCAATTTCTAAAAGTGTATTAAAACTTTATTTTTGGATCTTTAAAAAAATTTAAAAGCACAACCATCAGTGTATCCATTACCCTGGATTTATAGATGTTAAAAATGACATCTGTTTTCTTTCATTTTTAAGTAAAAGAAATAAAACACTCTAGCTAAATATGAAGTCTTTTTTTATCCACCTTCTCACATCTTTTTCACCTCCCCCATTCCTAAAGGCAAAGACGATCATGAATTTATTGTATCCCCATACATTTATTTTTATAGATTCTTATGCATGAATATGATTTCAGGAAAAATATATGGTATTACTTCATGTGATTTTCATAAAAACCCATACAAATCATACCATATTGTACATACATCATTTTGACACTAGCTGTTTTCTCTCACTGTTGTTTATAACCTTCTATTCATACGAACATGGTTCAGTGGTTCTTAACCTCTGTCATGCCATCAGCCCTTTTGGTAGCCTGTTAAAGACACTGAAGACTCCTTTTTGGGGAGAATTAAACATTTTTCCTTAATAAAATCCATAGGATTAAAAAGAATTCAATAATATTAAATCATAACTAGCAAAATATTAAAAAAATAGTAATGAAGTGGCACATCTTTCTTAATGCATTAAATAATAAGACCTCGTGGATGATCTATACTACTCTAATCTGGAGGAAGTGATGAGTATTAACAATATTTCGAGGTGGCTGCAACAACTATAATGTTGCATAAAAAATGCATAAACTCTAATTTTGACAGTCTCAGGTACAACTCATGCCACTCTGGTTTGCAGCCTACATTTATTGTAGAAGAAAATGCTGAGATTTCAACTAGAGCTCAGTGATAACAAAAAATGTAATTTTATTTCCATTCAAGCTCTTAGGTGTCCTGAATTATTTATATATTCTTTATTCTAATTTTTCCTCACTCTATTAATTGGGCAGTCTGTTGTTTGTTTGTTTGTTTGTTTTACTGTTTATAGAGTCTTAAGATCAAGAAGTTAAAATCTTTGATTTAGTAATATATATGTTACTATATATACGTATTTAGTAATCACCATTCCTCCTTGATATTTAGTAATGTCTTTCATCCTTTAGTAATAAATATATATTACTATATATTTTATATATACATTACTTTGAGAACTTTGTCTTTTGTGCCTTGTTTAAAGAAGGATATTTCTAATATTTTATATCAATAATTTAAAATGATATTTTTTCCTTTTAGGCTTTTTTTGTACTCGAAATGTATCTTGTAAGGAAAGGACTTAATTTTCTTTTCTGCAGTGCCTTATTTAATCTTTACAGTAAAGCTAATATTTTGGTAATATTATTATCTACTTTCAAGGAACAGATTAATCTTTCTGATGATATCAATGCAGAACAACATTCCCTCTAGCAGGTATTTTCATTTCTCTGAGTATCCCATTTGCATTCATTGTTATGGTTTTATACATAATTCTTTGTATTTCTTGTGAGTTAATTTGTTGCTTCCAAAGATTGCAAACATTTTGAGGATGAAGATAATGTGCTTTTTGTTTGTTTTTTAATTTCTAGTAGCGATTAACAGAGTGGTGGACCAAATGATTGAAATTAATATATTATAATATGTTTTGTTTCAAGGCTCTTCTAATTTTAATAGAAATTTAGAAAAAAATACATAGTTCATAGAAGTTATGCTTTGAAATAAAGGAAGGCTTTTCCCCTTTTCTAATTTCAGCATCAGACACATTCTTACTTTCTGTATTCCTTACTCCAACATTGAGATAGCCTCAAAAATAATGACAGTGATTTCTATAAGCCACACCCAGACTTCAGGCCCTTCTCTGAACAAGAAAGATACAATTTATTTTCTATAGGGAAAGGCAGGGGGAAGGAGCCTTGTGGCCTCCAAAGTCCAGCCTGCCTCCTGCTGCTCCAAATCTGGTCTTCATGCAGTCAGGACATGCACAGAGTATCTGGCTGTGAGGACCCTGGGGGGCAAGAGACATTCATTCCAGCCTGATCCCATTATGCCCTCCTCTTCTTTGACTCCATTACAGTTTCTTTTGCTTTCTTAGGGCTAAAACTCTGCGAGTATGTGAAAGTCAAAGAAACGACTTCCACTTAGAAACAATAGAATAGACACAGCAGTAGTTCTCTTTTTCAGTTGCTGGAAATTCTATACTAACCTGAATATTATAACTTGAGAATGTTGTTACTAAAAAGAAAAAAAAAAAAGAAGGAAACAATAAAAAAAAAACACACACACACATTGGCTTCCTTAGTCAGAAAACTGATTTTTCTTTATTCGACCACTTTTTTTTTTTTTTGGTTGTTATTTTGAATAATGTTAGAAGAATTGCAGAAATAGTATAGAGGGATCCTGCATAACCTTTACCCATTTTCTACTAATGTTAATATTTTCTAGAACTATAGCACAATGACCAAAGCTAAGAAACTGTCATTGTGACAATACTATTAATTTACAAAAGGCGGGTCATATTTCCCCAGTATCCAGCACTGCGTTTATTTGTGGTGTCTCCTTAATGTCCTCTAATCTGCGACAGTTGTCTTTCCTGACCTGGGCATTTTTGAAGAGTACTTGTTACTTATTTTGTAGAATATAACTCACTTTGGGTTGGTCTGATATTTTCTCACGATTAGACCAAGGTTGTGTTTATAGCAAGACTATCACAGAGGTCGCATGCCCTTCTCAGTGCATCTTAACAATGGGGTAAATGATGTCCATATGTCTTTATGAGTGGAGGGATGTTAACCTTGAACACTTGATTAAGGTGGTATCTGCTGGGTTTCTCTACTGTTACTATTTTTTCATTTGAAATTAGTATCTTAGGAGAGATACTTTGTGACTATGCCAATATGCTGTTTCTCCTCAAATTTTCACTCACTAATCTCAGCAGCGATTAGTAGATATTTTTCCTGCAACAGTGTTATTGTGGCATTTCAATGGTGATGTTGTATTTCTCTCATTTCTTTGAGATTTTCTTATTTATATTAGTATAGACTTATTCATGAGTAACATTTTTTCTATGGGTTGTAATCCAATATAAACATCACTTATTTTCTGCCTCAGATTGTCCCAGCTTTGACCACTGAGAACTCTTTCAGATTAGCTCCTGTCCCCTTTAGACATGACCCCATCCATTTGGGAGTACTTCCTTAGTTACTGTCCTTGTAAGATGCTTCAGGCTCATTTTATATTTTCCCTGCTACAATCCTTGAATCAACCACTTCTCCAGGGATCACTGTTTCTTTATATTGGTGAATGATATTTAGACACCAAAACCTAGACTTTTAATTTTTTTTAAATGTTTATTTTTGAGAGACAGAGAGACAGAGAGAGAGAGCATACACGGGGGAGGGGCAGAGAGAGGGAGATGCAGAATCCAAAGCAGGCTCCAGGCTCCGAGAGTTGGCAGAACAGAGACCCATGCAGGGCTCCAACCCATGGACTGACTGCAAGATCATGACCTGAGCCAAAGTCAGGCACCCAACAGACTGAGCCACTCAGGTGCCCCAAAATGTAGGCTTTTAAATATTAAATAGGTATATGGTAGTTCCAGCTTTGCTCTAGAAAAGGGATCGTTACATCTTATAAATGGCCAGATTGCAAATACGTTTTGCAGGCCATCAGTCTCTGTTACAGCTATGTCACTCTGCACTTGCAGCACAAATTCAGCCAAAGATAATAGCTAGATTAGGAAGAAGTGTGGCTATGTTCCAATAAGACATTATGTAAAAACAATAGGTAGTGGGCTGAATTTGGGTGATAGGGCATATAGTTTATCAACCACTCTCTAGAAGGACCAGACATGTGGTGATTTTCACATATAAAAACAACACAGAAACCTAGTACGTTTTCACTTTCTCTTGTAAGGCAAATACTGGAGTACACTGATATAAATGGAATTCCCTTAAGTATTTTTACTTTTTAAATGTTTGCGTTGTGTTGTTGCACTCAAAATAAGGAAAAATGATAATTCTTATTTCCCATCAGCTTCAAATAGCTGGGCATGTAGATGGTGCAGCATTTATTTATTTTCAGATGAATCAATCAATAAAAGTTTAAAGTAATGCATAGCATATGAAAGATAACTAAGTACAAAATTAATGGTATAGAAGAATCCAGAAAGATTGGTTCCTACCTTGCTCTAGAAAAGGAGTTGGCAGGTCACAAATAGGCTGTTCTGGCTTTAGTCTCTATTGTAACTATTTGCAGGGCAGAGCATTCTGAAAAGTTTCCTGGAGGAGGAGGCGATTGAAATTGATATCAAAGAAAGTTCAGGACTTAAACAGCTTACAAAAGGAGAAATGAGATGGATAATTCAGAGGTAACTTGAGCAAGAAAATGAAAGAGAAACAGGCTGAGTTTGCAGGGATAATGGGTAGCAAACAACAGTCACAGGAATTTGTAAAAGGCCAATGGAGCCAAACCCATGCCTCCTAGTATCTCTGTTCTTCACACGGATGAATGCATGTTGTGATCTTTCAGGTCACGTGGCATTATTAAAATCAATTGAAACTAAGCTTTGTATGTTTACATGGTCCTACAGAATTTTTAAAATATCTTGAAACGGGTTAAAAATATTTTCATATACAACATTAGATTAGTTGCAGATGTACAACATAATGATTTAATATTTGTGTATATTGCAAAATGACCACTGCAGTAAGTCCAGTTAACATTTGTTACCACACATAGTTACAGAAACGGTTTTATGCTGAAGACTTTAAGATCTACTTTCTTAGCAGTATTCATATATGCAATACAGTATTATTCACTGCAGTAACCATGCTGTACATTACATCCCCATGATTTATTTATTTTATAACCAGAAGTGTGTACCTTTTGATCTCCTTTACCCATTTTGCCCTTCCCCAACCCTCACCTCTGAAAACCACTTATCTGTCTTCTGTATCCATGACTGAGGTGTTCTGTTTGTTTTGTTTTAAATTTCACATATAAGTGAGATCATATGGTATTTGTCTTTCTCGGTCTGACTTATTTCAATTAGTGTAATGCCCTCAAGGCCTGTCCATATTGTTGCAATGGCAAGATTTCTTTCCTTTTTATGGCTGAATAATATTCCATTGTATCTATATACCCCATCTCCTTTAGTCACTTATGGACACTTAGATTGTTTCCATATCTTAGTTATTGTAAATAATAATGCAGTAAACATGGGTGATTATATATTTTCAAATTAGTGTTTTTGCCTTTTTTAGGTAAATACTCAGATGTAGAATTGCTAGATCATATGATAGTTCTATTTTTAATTTTTGTTAGTAACCTCTGTATTATTTTTGTAGTGACTGAACCAATTTACATTCCAGCAATAGTGCACTGGTGTTTCCTCTTCTCTATATCCTCATAAATACTTATTATTTCTTGTCTTTTTCATAGTAGTCACTCTAACATGTGTGGGGTGATATTTCATTGGGGTTTCTTCACATTTCCCTGATGATTAGTGATGCCGAGCATCTTTTCTTATACCTGCTGGTCGTCTGTGTGTCTTCTTTAAAAAAAGCCTATTCTTGGGGTGCCTGGGTGGCTCAGTTGGTTAAGTGTCCGACTTCAGCTCAGGTCAGATCTCATGGTTCATGGGTTCGAGCCCCGCATTAGGCTCTGTGCTGACAGCTCAGAGCCTGAAGCCTGCTTCAGATTCTGTCTCCTTCTCTCTCTGCCCCTCCCCCACTCATTCTCTGTCTCTCTCTGTCTCAAAAATAAATAAACTATAAAAAAAAATTTTTTTAAAAGTCTATTCAGATCCTCTGCCCATTTTGTAATCAGATTGCTTTTAGCAATTGAATTGTATAAATTCTTTATATATTTTGGCTATTAACTCCTTATCAGATATGTGACTTACAAATATGTTCTACCATAGAGTAGGTTATTATTTATTTTGATGATTTTCCTTTTTTTTTCAAGTTTATTTATTTATTTTGAGAGAGCATGAGTGCAAACAGTGGAGGGGGGAGAGAGGGGTCCCAACTCACTAACTGTGAGATCATGAGTCCAAACCTAAGCCCAACCAAGAGTCAGACGCTTAACCAACTGAGCCACCCAGGCGCCCCATTGATTGCTTTTTACTGTGCAGAGGATTTTAGTTTGTAGTTTCACTTGTTTATTTTTGCTTTTGTTGCTTCCACTTTTGTAGTCATATCTAAAAAATCGTTGCCAAGAGTGATTGATGTCTGCGATCTCACCCCTTAAGTTTTCTTCTAGGTGTTTTATGATTTCAGGTGGTAGAGTCAAGTCTTATTAAAAGCATATTTAAATGGTCCTACAGAATTTTAAAAGGTCTTTAAATGTGTTAAAGATTTTAATATTTTAAATATTGCTTATTAATGTTTTCTGTTAGCATAGTAATAAGAATTTGTTGTCATTATCTGTAAGCTTCCAGTTTAATTTTGTAATAAGCAGATATTGCCAAGAAGACGATCTTATAAGACACAAGAGCATTTACATTTGTACTCAGTTTCTATAACAAACTTTTTGGCTCTCCAGTGAGTACACCATGAGCCAAAACCCGAAACTGTAAAATTTTGAATCTAATTCCACTTTCATTTTGAGTCAAATACCTTCTGTCTCATTTGAATGCAATCCTAATCTCGTACACAGGTGATTTTATTGCCTTTGGCAGATTCTGTGCTGGCTCCTAAGATGATGGCTCAGATGGACAAAGGAAGTGTCAGAGAGTTTATTTGGTAATATCTCTGGTTCTTCAGTTTTATTTTTTTCCCAAGAATTAATTTGCCATTAATGATGGGTAATGAAATCTGAATCCATGAGGGGAGATGGTTTCCGAAGTAAAATCAAATTCTTCATTAAACTGTTTCTGCAGAAATAGTTCTTATCTGATGGCTGCAAATATTCTTGTTTAGAGATCACTAAGTCCATTGTTAATTGTGCTGCAAAGCAGATTCATAAAAAATGACTAAAAATTAAATTTAGCTATGCCTTCATCTTCTTGTATAAAAACTGGTAATTATTAAATTAAACATATGCTTGATTCCTATATTTCTGACAATTAACTTTGCTTTGATAGAAAGCAATATCCTATAATATTATAATCAAACATACCAAAACCAAGCCTTTCTTATATGGAGTTTGGTGGCTATAAACTTCATATTTTTATGTGAACTGCCACATGTCAAAGAAAGCTAATTTCAATATGCAACATACTCACACTTTCATATCTATGGGAAGGAAACTTATTAATGCCTGGTTGGTGGTCTCTCCCGTATTTTCATAATCTTCTCTTTTCACTAAGGTCTGGCCACCTGTTAGCCAACCTTGTTGCCTGCTTTAACATATACCACCTCATATTCCATGGTGGGCACTGTACATTGCGGCTCCTTCAAGAAATAGCTTCAGTATTCCCAAATCAAAAACACAGACAACATCTCTTCATCTGTAATTTATTTGGAGCTCTTAGAGAATGTGTGTGTGTGTGTGTGTGTGTGGTGTGTAGGCATATATATATTAATGTTCTCAGATGTGTAGGCATATACATGTATATTAATGTAGGCATATATATATTAATGTAGGCATATATATATATTAGTGTAGGCATATATATAAATATAAATATAAATATAAATATAAATATAAATATAAATATAAATATAAATATAAATATAAATATATATTAATGTTCTCAGATCCCAAGGACCATGCCTATGGGCTATCTTAGGAATGACTCTTCACCCTTCCTTGAATATGGTGGGTACATTCCATTCTCCTGCTTAGCCCCAATGTTGAAATGACCTTTTTGATTAACTCTCAAAGTCCTACCTTTGAGACTCAGGCTAAACACCTGACTCTCTTTGAGATCTTTGTGGACCCTAGTTCCACCATAGGCCCTCAGTAGCCTCTGCTTCCTGTGAGTTCCTTCATATCTTAATAGATCTCTCACAAATGCTGTCCTTGTTATCTCCCTTTTGCACCTTGCCATCTCCCCCAGCACACCATAAGCCCCACACAGAAGGGAATCATGTCCTGTGCCTGCCCACACAGTATGTGTAGCATAACAGTGTATCCATCCAAAGTAGGTCTTCAGGCAGTGTTTGTGAGGAGGTACAATGGTATTCATTAAGCCCTTCCCTTCATCAACGAAGGGTATTAAAGAAGCTTTTGTACTCCGCCAAATTATCTGAAATAAGTTTGGTGTTCCCAAAGAATCAAGTCTGTTGAAAATGAAATCACTTCAGAGTTCCAGGCATTCATGTGAGTTTTTATAAGCAAACAAAGTATATTGTAACAAACCAGTACTCCCATTTTTTTTTCCCTTCCTTCCTACTTTCTTTCTCTTTTCCTTTCTTTCTTTCTTTCTTTCTTTCTTTCTTTCTTTCTTTCTTTCTTTCTTTCTTTCTTTCTTTCTTCTTTCCTTCTTTCTCTCTGTATATATCCTACATATATCCTATATATATCCTTTCACCTTCTCCATACCTGTTAAATAAACTTGTCATTTTTATAGCCAATTCAGGAAAAGAGTTCCTCTCTCTTCTCTTTAGAGACCTACATATAACCCATCCGGTCTCTGGGGTTGACCCTGTCTCTTCTGAAAGGCTGGCTGCATGATTTGATGGTCACAGCTGTCATTATCCAGCTTGGCACATGCCTCTGGGGTTTTCCCATTGAGCAAGGGTCTGAACTGGGCACCCCATGCTCCCTCATACCAATTATAACTTCCATGCAGTTCTCTAAGAGGAAGAAAAAATGATCAACATCATTCCCAGCCTTGTAATGAGGAAGCAATTTTCTCTTGTTATAACTGACTAAATATGTGCAGGTTGACCTTCAGGGCCCCTCATCGCCCTCTTCCTGTCCCTCTGGAAATCGTGGTCAAGACTCACTTTTCATTTCAAGTTTCCTTGACTCCCTACTTGTTTCATTTATTTCTCTTAATCTCACACTTGTTCCATCTTTATCTTGACTTTGCTGAATGCCTTTTCTCACTCTGTGCCCCCATCACACCTCCTTCTCATGTGCTGCTCATTAGGGCCTGACTTCTGTTTCTCATTTCTTGCTTTCCTGTCACTGGACTCCCTTACCACGAATTTACTGCTTGGGCACTAAAGAAAGAAGATTCTTGAGCCACTCAAATGACCCAGAAGTTTTCACTCTCCCTTCCTTGCGTCTCTTCTAAGAACATGTATGTTATACTTCCTTTTTGTTCAGAGAATTTACATTGTGTGTATCTGTGTTAACCAGAAACAGTGACATCTGTTGGCTGTGAGCAATTGAGGCATTAGTTATACTGATGAAAGAAACAAGGAATTTATAATAATTCTTCTACCTTTCTACTTCTAGGTAGAGGTAATTCAAAGACATTACACAAATAAGTCACTATCCCCTGAATTGGAGTGTAAAGAGTCATCTTTGGAGATTAGATGATAAACAAAGAAAGACATTATAAAAAAGTAATTTTGGACACCTATATATCAGTGGCTCCTCCTTGACATGTAACCCTTTGGAATAGTTCCAATCTCATAAAAAGCCTTGACTGAGACCATCTCACACGGATGAAAGTTTATGAGTTCAGGATTTTGCTTTGGGCATATGGAAGAGACTAATATCTGTCTAACCAAATATTCTCTTTTTCCTTTTCTTTCTTATGAATACAACCTCCAGTTTTTAGCTAGTCTTATGTCAAGCCAAATAAAGACTATAGTTCTCGGTCTTCTATAAAATTAGCCATGTGCACCTTCTGCCAAATGATACGTAGACAGAGATATTTTGTGTGGGCTTCTAAGAGATCTCCTAAGAGTTGGTGCATGTTCATTGACACGTCTTCATTCTATTCTATTCTCTGCCCTGTTTCTTGGATCATGAGGCAAAGGCTGGATCTCTAACAATCATATGGGGTTGTGAGGTCAAGGGCAGTGTCCTAGGGCCAGTGAAATAGTTAGTTGGAAAAAGCCTGAGTCTGGAAACCTCATGGAGTAGAAATATCATATCAGGCAGGACATAGTTTTTCTGTGAGAAAATGAGAAATAAACTATCTTATTTAAATCATCAGTGTCTTGTTTTTCCCTATCACATAGCCACATGTCATTCTAATTGAGCCAAGAGGCTTTGTGGTAAGTTGGAGAGATGGACAAAAAATGTAAGGGGATTATTTACGACTGCACTCTTTGCTCATGGAAGGTATGGAATCCATAGTTGCCAGTATATTCTTGGAGACATAAACTAGTTCTCTGATAACCCAGCACTTCCATTAAAGGAAGTTTTTTCCTAGAGTGAGAAGCTGACAGGGAAGCAAATGTATATGTTCGTACATGTTAACTGTAATGTTATCTGTAATAGAAAACAATTTGAAGTGATCTATTCATCAGTAGAAAATGTGGCCTTGAATAAGTGGCCTTGGTTTGTGGGAGCTGCCCCAGGTGCCTGGTGCCACAGAAGTTCCCAGGACCACAGGAGCCATTTGAGGCTCTGATGCCAGCAGGCACTGGCATAGGCCAGGGGCTTGGGTTTACAGAAGTCTCTCAGGAGCCCCCTGTGGCCATGGGATTAGGCCTGGTGCTGGGGTGGGCCACTGCAGGGATACACAATGGTTGGGCACTCAATTTACTCAACCTGGAGGAAATCATAAAGTGATTTTAGATATTATTCTAAGTTCAGTGATCTTTTTATTTTTATTATTATTTTTATTTTTTAATTTTTTACAAATAGTTTATTGTCAAATTAGTTTCCACATAACACTCAGTGCTCATCCCCACAAGTGTCCTCCTCCATGCCCATCCCCCTTCCCCCTAAGTTCAGTGATCTTCTAAAAACAAAAATAAGATCAGGACACTCTGCTGCTTTAAAACAAAAAAGGCAAAAACAAAAAACAAAAATCTGCTCTTCACCTTGAAATTAACTGTTCTGCTCTAGCCACATGGTCTTCCTTCTCTTCCTTGAACATTGCAAACTTTTTACTCCCTCAGGGCCTTTGCACTTGATGCTGTCTTCTCCTAAACACCATGCCAGTCTTTTCTGCATAACTATATACATATCATTCTGTTTAGGCTGACAATATAAGCTATAGTAAACTTATAAACAATAACACATTATTTCTCCTAGTTTTGGAAGCTGGAAATCTGGTACCAGGCTATCAGCATGGTTTGGTTCTGATGAGGGCCCTCTTCTGAGTTCCAGACTGAAGAGATCTTGTATCATCACAAGGTGGAAGCAAGCAATCTCTCTTTTGACTCTTATAAGGACACTAATCCCATTCATGACAGCTCTGTTTTGTGACTTACTTTAATACTAATGACCTCACAAAGACCTCTCCTCTTAATACCATTGCATAAAGGAGTAGAATTTTTGTGAATTTGAAAGGCAAGGACACAAAACTTTCAGTCCATAATACATTCCATTTTCAATATAAGTGCCACTTTTTTTTTCACTTAAATTCAAGTTAGTTAACATACAATGTAGTTTTGGTTTCAGGAGTAGAACCCACTGATTCATTTCTTACATATGACACCTAGTGCTCATCCCTATAAGTGCCCTCTTTAATGTCCATCACCCATATAACAATTATAAAATATTTATGCCCAACTTGGAAGCACCCAATATCTAAACCCAATATCTTACAAACATGAGCAAACTCATTGATAATAATACTATTATTGTAAGAGACTTTAATACTCCACATACAGCAATGGACAGATCTCTGAGCAGAAAATCAACAAGGAAACATGACTCTGCATGACACACTGGACCAGATAGACTTAACATATTTTCAGAACATTTCACTGTAGAGCAGAAGAACACACATTCTTCTCGAGTGCACCTGAAACATACTGGGTCACAAATCAGCCCTCAAAAGGTACAAAAAAATTGAGATCACACCATACATATTTTCAGATCACAACACTAAAAAACTTGAAATCAACCACAGGGAAAATTTTTGGAAAGCCCTCAAATACATGGAGGTTAAACAACATTCTACAAAAGAATGAATGGGTTGATCAGGAAATTAAAGAAGATATAAAGAAATGCATGTAAGCAGGGGAGACTGGGTGGCTCATTCAGTTAAGCGCCCGACTTCGGCTCAGGTAAAATCTCATGGGTCCTGAGTTTGAACCCCGCATCGGGCTCTGTACTGACAGCTCATATCCTGGAGCCTGCTTCAGATTCTGTCTCCCTCTCTCTCTCTTTCTTTCTTGCTTGTGCCCCTTGCTTGCTGTGCTCTGTCCCTCTCTCTCAAAAATAAATAAATATTAAAAAATAATCTTAAAGAAATACATGGAAGCAAATGAAAATGAAAATGTGACAGTCCAAACACTTTGGGATGCAGCAAAGGCAGTCCTAAGAGGAAAATACATTGCAATTCAGGTCTATCTCAAGAAGCAAGAAAGGTCCCAAATATACAACCTAACCTATGACTAAATGAGCTAGAAAAGGAGCAGCAAATAAAGCCCAAAACCAGCAGAAGAAAGGAAATAAGCAAGTGCCACTTCAAGTGACTCCAGCCACCACAAACACTTTCTCATAGTATCCCATTTACAGTCGTCATCATTTTGATTACAATGAGAACTTGCCTTGCTCACTTGTGTGATTGTAACTCTCTGTTTGATCCAATTAGAATGTAAGTTCTATAAAAACAAGTATCTTATTTGTCTTTTTCACTCCTGAAACATTATCAATTTAATAGTTTCTAAAAATATTAGGAATTCTACATAGTTCTGGTGAATAAATGCAGGGACAATTCAAAATAATATCCTGACAAAGAATCTTGGGGCATATCAGTGCAGAAGTTTTGTGCCCCCTGGGAAATGCCCCAGCATGCAGACTTAGTATACTGTTTCTTACTTTTAAACCAAGACCATATTCTCATTCCTCTTGCCTATATCTCTCAAACTGTTCAAAACTCCTCTTCCACTCTGTCTTCAATGCTTAGCTACTTGGTCTGTGCTGTTTAACCTACTGTTCACTATTAATTTTAGTGCAATTTTTTTTTACACTTTAATTGTTGTGGAAATTTTATTCCATTTGGTCAAATTCTAGATTAACCTTTAGCTTATTTAAAGACTGAATTTCTCCTTCTTTATCTCATCCCTATTAACCAGCCAGATAAAACTTTTCTCCATATCTTGCTTGTTAGTACAGACTCAGCCCTGAACTTAACAGCCATCATGTCATTTGTGTCTACATGATCACTTCTTTTCTCTGGAAAACATTTTTTTGAAAAACATTTTTGTCTAAATATAACTATACTGAAGAAATCCAGTATGAATGTGCATATACATTTCCTTATGTATTTTATCTATTTTTATAAATTCTATCTTTAGCAAATCCTATCACTGTAGAGATAGATACTGTCTTAACATGATATAAATAATAAAACAGGATTTCTAAAATAACTGGTAATTATGACTATATAAAATTTGTGAACCTTTTTTTGTGGAGTGAAAAATAATATAAAATGAAAAAGAACATACTTATAAAGATTATTGCAAGAAAAAAAAGATGATGGAAAAGGTTAATTATCCTATGGTATAAAGAGAGTTCAGACAAATTAACAATAAAAGAACCAACAATCCAAAATAAAAGGAAGGACAAATGTTTTAAAGGGAAGTTCAGGAGTTTTCCTTCGATTTCTATTTTTTGGAATAGCTTGAGAAGAATTGGGATTAATTCTGTTTTAAATGTCTGGTAGAATTCCCCAGGGAAGCCATCAGGTCCAGGGCTCTTATTTGTTGGGAGATTTTTGATCACTGATTCGATTTCTTCACTCGTAATGGATCTGTTCAGGTTTTCTATTTCTTCCCGTGTGAATTTTGGTAGTGAGTGTGTGTTTAGGAATTTGTCCATTTCTTCTAAGTTGTCCAATTTGTTGGCATATAATTTTTCATAGTATTCCCTGATAATTGCTTGTATTTCTGAGGGGTTGGTTGTAATAAGTCCATTTTCATTCATAATTTTGTCTATTTGGGTGCTCTCTCTTTTCTTTTTGATAAGTCTGACTAGAGGTTTGTCAATTTTGTTTACTTTTTCAAAAAACCAACTCTTGGTTTCATTGATCTGTTCAATTGTTTCTTTGGTCTCTATGTTGTTTATTTCTGCTCTAATTTTTACTATTTCTCTTCTTCTACTGGGTTTAGGGCGTTCTTGTTGCTCTGCCTCTAGTTCCTTTAGGTGAGCTGTTAGATTTTGGACTTGCGCTTTTTCTAATCTCTTGAAATAGGCCTGGAGAGCAATGTACTTTCCTCTTAGGACTGCCTTTGCCGCATCCCATAGATTTTGAATTGTTGTGTTTTCATTTTCATTTGTTTCCATATATTTTTTAATTTCATCTCTAATTGCCTGATTGGCCTATTCATTCTTTAGTAGGGTGTTTTTTAACCTCCATGTTTTTGGAGGTTTTCCAGACTTCTTCCTGTAATTGATTTCAAGTTTCAAAGCATTGTGATCTGACAGTGTGCATGGTATGATCTCTATTCTTTTATATTTATTGAGGGCTGCTTTATGTTCCAGTATGTGATCTATCTTGGAGAATGTGCCATGCGCACTGGAGAAAAAGTAAATTCCCTGGCCTCAGGATGTAAAGTTCTAAATATATCCGTCAGATCCATCTGGTCCAATGTGTCTTTCAAGTCCATTATTTCTTTAGTGATTTTCTGTCTGGTTGACCTATCCATTGCTGTAAGCAGAGTATTAAAGTCCCCTGCTATTAGCACATTCTTCTCTATAAGCTTGTTTCTGTTTGTGATTGTTTTAGATATTTAGGTGCTCCCATATTCGGTGCGTAGACATTTATGATAGTTAGTTCTTCCTGATGGATGGACCCTGTAATTATTATGTAGTGCCCTTCTTCATCTCTTGTTATTGTCTTTAATTTAAAATACAGTTTGTCTGATTCTTCTCAAGCTATTCCAAAAAATAGAAATCGAAGGAAAACTCCCGGACTCATTCTATGAAGCCAGCATCACTCTGATTCCCAAGCCAGACAGAGATCCAGCAAAAAAAAAGAGAACTACAGGCCAATATCCTTGATGAATATGGATGCAAAAATCCTCAACAACATCCTTGCAAATCGAATCCAGCAGAACATAAAAAGAATTATCCACCAAGATCAAGTGGGATTCATTCCTGGGTTACAGGGCTGGTTCAACATTCGCAAATCAATCAATGTGATACATCACATCAATAAAAGAAAAGATAAAAACCAAATGATCCTGTCAATAGATGCAGAAAAAACATTTGACAAAATACAGCATCCCTTCTTAATAAAGACTCTAGAGAAAGTCGGGATAGAAGGAACCTACTTAAACATGATAAGAGCCATCTATGAGAAGCGTTCAGCTAACATCATCCTCAATGGGGAAAAACTGAGAGCTTTTCCCCTGAGATCAGGAACACGACAGGGATGTCCACTCTCACCACTGTTGTTTAACATAGTGCTGGAAGTCCTAGCGTCAGCCATCAGACAACAAAAGGAAATCAAAGGTATCACACTTGGCAAAGAGGAAGTCAAACTTTCACTCTTCACAGATGACATGATACTCTACATCGAAAACCCAACAGACTCCACCAGAAGCCTACTAGAACTGGTCCAAGAATTCAGACAAGCTTCAGGGTACAAAATCAACGTACAGAAATCGGTTGCATTTTTATACACCAACAATGAAGCAACAGAAAGAGGAATCAAGAAACTGATCCCATTCACAATTGCACAAAAAACCATAAAATACCTTAGAATAAACCTAACCAAGGATACAAGAGATCTGTATGATGAAAACTATAGAAAACTTATGAAGGAAATTGAAGAAGACACAAAGAAATGGAAAAACATTCCATGCTCATGGATAGGAAGAATAAATATAGTTAAGATGTCATTACTACCCAAAGCTATCTACACATTCAATGCAATCCCAATCAAAATTGCACCAGCATACTTCTCAAAACTAGAACAAACTATCCTAAAATTTGTATGGAGCCGCAAAAGACCCTGAATAGCCATAGTAATACTGAAAAATAAAACCAAAACGGAGGTATCACCATCCCAGCCTTTAACCTCTACTACAAAGCTGTCATCATCAAGACAGTATGGTATTGGCACAAAAACAGACACATAGACCAATGGAACAGAATTGAGAACTCAGAAGTGGACCCAAAAGTATACAGCCAACTGATCTTTGGCAAAGCAGGAAAGAACATCCAATGGAAAAAAGACAGCCTTTTTAACAGATGGTGTTGGGAGAACTGGACAGCAACATGCAGAAGATTGAAACTAGGTCATTTTCTCACACCATGCACAAAAATACACTCAAAATGGATAAAGGACCTGAATGTGAGACAGGAAACTATCAACACCCTAGAGGAGAAAGCAGGAAACAACCTCTTTGACCTCCACCGCAGCAACTTCTTACTTGACACATCCCCAAAAGCAATGGAATCAAGAGCAAAAAAAATGATTGGGACCTCATCAAGATCAAAAGCTCCTGCACAGCAAAGGAAACAACCCACAACTAATAGGCAACCGACGGAATGGGAAAAGATAGTTGCAAATGACATATCAGATAAATGATTAATATCCAAAATCTATAAGGAACTCACCAAACTCCACACCCGAAAAACAAACAACCCAGTGAAGAAATGGGCAGAAGATATGAACAGACACTTCTCCAAAGAGGACATCCAGATGGCCAACAGACACATGAAATGGGTACACGGAGGCCCATATACCATATAGCTAAATATTGGAGAGCTCCAAATCAAATAAAATATATTTCATCTTCCTTCATTGACAATGATGTCTCATAACTACCTAATAACAGGATACTAACAAAGTGAAAATGGCCTAATATAACATTCAAACCTTCAAAGAATGCGATTCTATAAACCTGTTTAGAGCTATTTCCCACCAATGCTCACTCAAAACTAGCTCAGTGTACTATATGTCCAGTCACAGAACTCATCTCCATTTCCAGAATGTTTTGTGTCCTTTCTTCACACATGCTGTAACTTCTGTTTGAAATTCTTCCTCAAATATCACCTTCTTTGTTATTACCAGGTCTGATCTCTGAAAAGAATTATTTTCTCCTCTGTGCTCCCGTAGCTTTTTGCTATAAGATTTAAAAAATAATCTATCTCAGATTATAAAGGATTGTGACAGAATTTATTCTCCACAAATTCATGATCTACTTGGAGATCTTGGAGTTTATCTTATTGACCTTTGCACATTCTTAATGCACTTGTGAGTTGTAACCAATAGAGAGGAGAATATAATCTGAACCTGTGTCTTTTAACCAATAGAAATAATAATGTGATCAGACACATTCAACAAGTAAAACTCACGGCCAATCTTGTTTCATCTGTATTCTCCCCATTTGCAACCATGCCTAATCTTAATCTCAAATCATTTTAAAGAAATACTATAATTATTCTGTAAACACTTTGGTACATATCTGTATAAAATAAGGAGTCCTTTTACAAAGTATAACCACACAACCATTGCCACAACACACATTGAACAATCATTCTTTAATATCTTAAAGTTTTTAATTAGTGTTAAAATTTCCTTGATTTTTTAATAATTTTTGTTTGAGCCAGTGTCCAAATAAAATCCATATATTAAAATTGGCTTATTTGTCTTTTATATCACTTTTAACCTACAAATTCAGTCTCTCCCTATTTCCTCTCTTTTGAGCAATTCCTCTTCCCCGCAGCTGAAAGGCAAGTACATTTCTGCTGACAGATCTAAGCAGTAGAGTAACCCTTATCCATGATTTCATATTTTGTGGTTTCATTTACCTGTGGTCAGCCAGTCTGGAGGCAGATGATTCTCCTTCTGACATATCATCAGAAGACCAATTGTAGCCCAAATACTATATCACAATGCCTACATCTTTCACCTCACTTCATCTGATCACTTGAGAATTTTGTCATCTCACGTTACCAGAAGAAGGGTAGAAGGGTAGAAGCACAATAAGATATTTTGAGAGACCACATCTATGTAACTTTTACTACAGTATATTGTTCTAATAGTTCTATTATTAGTTATTGTTAATCTGTTAGTGTGGTTGGTTTATAAATTAAACTTTATCATTGGTATGTGTATAGGAGAAACATAGTATTTGTAGGGTTTGATAATATCCACAGTTTCAGGCACCCATTGGGGGGTGTTGAAACTTATCCTCTGTGGATGAGGGGGAGCTACTGTATACCTCATGGCGCCACTTGATTAATGGTTTCTTTTAATTGTTATCACCCGGAACCAGTATTTCATTAGCAGTTACAAAATGGTGACTTTCTCCTGTAATTTTTCTTCATTTATTAGTTAATTAATTCATTATGTGAATCCATCCCTTGTAAAGTATTTGGCTATTGAAAAGTACAGGTTATATAGGAAAGATAATGTTTGATATATTTCCTTTATTTTCCAATTTTTAAATTTTTAATGTTTATTTTTTAGAGAGACAGAGTATGAGTGAGGGAAGGGTAGAGAGAGAGGGCGACATAGAATCCGAAGCAGGGTCCAGGCTCTGAGCTGTCAGCACAGAGCCTGATGCGGGGCTCAAACCCACAATCTGTGAGATCATGACCTAAGCTGAAGACAACTGAGCTTAAACCAACTGAGCCACCCAGGTGCCCCTGGTTACCAATTTAAAAAAAAAAAAAAATTTGTTTCCTTCAAGTCTTCCAAGGAGGATGACTATTTTTTAGTGTAAACATATTTGATGTATTTCAAAATATTGCAGTTATTGTTTTTCTTTGTTCCTAAATTATATAGTCTGTGTCTAGTACAAGCTTCTTCATCTTGTCTCTTGTATCTTTTTGACATGACACTAATTTTCCTTGTTAACCCTATTACTGTCTATGACAAAATCCTGCAGGTTCATCTTACAAATTTCTGGTGCCAGCCAGATTGAACTGTACAGAAGGCCTTTGATCCTTATTGCGGGATATAGCATTTAAAAAGTATAATCTGAACACTAGGCTTTCTTTGTTTCCTTTGGGTTAGTTTTTGTTTCTAGATCTCTTTTTGTTTTCTAGAGATAAGAAATATTTATTTCTTCTATACATATAAAGTATAAGTGTGTACTCATAATTATTTAATATACTAATAATTAATCAAACTCTAGACTATAAGGGTTTTTAAACCTTTAAACCTATTTGATCTTATCTTTTTCACATTTTATTTCAACATTACTAAAGTAATTGTTTGTTTGCTTTATTCTACAAAGAAGACACAACAGACTCAGGATAATAATATCAACATTATTACCAACATTGTAATTACTGAAAACAATTTCAGATTTTAATTTTCCTTTATTTTTATCCTTCAGAAATATCACAGTAGGGATATTCAGTTAAGGTCCTCTGTTTCATAGTCACCTGAAATTTTCCTCTTTTTTTAGTATTCTCAAGTTTGTACAAAGTTTGGTGTATATGATTTACTTTGCTTCATATATAGCAATTGTTTAAGTTTTAACTTTGTATTATAATTATTAAAATATTTACATCAATTAATAAAATATATGAAATGTGTTATAGCCAAAGAAGTATATTTTCTGTTTCTTTCCCTCCAATGCATTTCCTCCCTCCCCTTAAATATAAGGGTGTTATACATACATTGAGCCACATATGGTTTATCTTCTTATGTAAACACACACACACATATTCAATATTCAACAATATTGAATGAGAGCTGAATGGAAACTTAATTGCACTTTGTGGAAAATTAATTTTTTTCATTAACAAATGTATATAAATTATTCAAAAATCTAAAACATGATATCTCAATTGGGTTGTATTGTATTGACCTATATTTTCTAAATTCCATTGCCCTATAATTTTGAATATATGGCATTGGTGCCATAATATGTGATATCATGATTTTTCTCTTAATAAGGATGCTGTTGCCAAACCATGTCTTCACAGTGCACTTTTACACTCATTTGTAGCTACTCATTGAGCATACACGTTGCATTTAGTCCCCCTGTGAACAACACTAGGAAAGAATCAACAAGAATTACATCCATAGTTGCTGTGTTGTATAGCATTTCTCAGCATTAAGCCAACTATTTTTTATAAAGATCCAATTCCTACTAAACACCAGTAGCTTAATGACTTAATAACCAAAATAACTGGTCAAAATTTGTGTTTTAATTTAGCAAGACTAGGTCTTGTCTAGTTAAACCATTTTGATCAGATTGAATTATGTTTGACTACATGAGACAGGAAGCTAAAGACAATAGTACAACCTAATAGGTTTACACTTTTATCATATTATGAGAAATTTGGGTGCAATTAGTTTAGAATGGGTGCAGCTGCTCAGGGAAGCTCCAAGATCCTTTAAATTCCTACCCCACTATCTTTTTTCTGGCATTTCTTTTTTGATTGTTTCAAAATGGCTTCTCTGCCGCCCTGTATTGTGTTCATATTCTAGGCAGCATGAAACAGGGAAGAGTGAAGAGCAAAATATGTCTGTCAGCTGAGTCTAATCTCTTTATGCTAGGAAAAAAACAGACCTCCTGTAAAGTCTACCTAGTTGATTTATTCCTTGATCTTATTTGTCAGAACATGTCTATCCCTAGTTATAATAAAGTCACACTGCTGCCCTGAAAGCAATTGGAATTCCATAAGTAAATAAGTGAGAATGGATAATTGCATATAAGGAACCAAGAATTTCTGCCTCATCCCTTGAATCTTTGTCAGTGATATGTTTTAAGGTAGTTTTTCTCAAAACAAAAGTGTGATGTGCTTGTGCTACCCAGATTATCTAAATATGAACCAAGTCTACTTTTTGGAACACCAAAAGTTTAAGATTTAAGATTTAAATTTTAAGGTTGCTTCTATTGGTCTCCTAGACCTGCCATAAAACAAAGAACCACAGACTAGGTGGTGCAAACAATAGACATCTATTTCTCACAATTCTTAAAGTGAGAAATATGAGATGAAGGTGTCAGCAGGGTTGACTTCTTCTGAGGCTTCTCTCTTTAGCTTGTATATGGCTATCTTTTCACTAGATGTTTATGTGGTTTTTTTGTGTGTGTATCCGTGTCTCTTCTTACAAGGACACCAGTCATATTTGTTTAGGGCTCCCCATCTGACTTAATTTTAACTCAGTTACCTCTTTAAGAAATCTGTATCTTGTGAGGTCACTTTTTGGGGTACTGGGGATTAGGACTCCACCATCTGAATTATTTTAAATTTTTTAATGTTTATTTATTTTTGAGGGAGAGAAAGAGTGTGTGTGAGCAAGAGAGGGGCAGAGAGAGAAGGAGACACAGAATCCAAAGCAGCTCTAGGTTGAACTGTCAGCACAGAGCCCAACGTGAGGCTCAAACTCATGGACTGCAAGATCACTACCTGAGCCGAAGTCGGATGCTTAACTGACTGAACCGCTCAGGCTCCCCAACATATGAATTTTTGAAGGGACACAGACCATAACACTACTGAAGCATAGAAGAAACTGCAATAAAAAAGTAAAACAAAGAAAAAACGAACCAAAAAGAGCGGACAAGGGACCATTTCGGGGTCATCTGTTTCAAAGTTTAAATTGTGTCAACATTTCCGATCTCACTTTGCCAGTTCCCTTTGAAAGTGATGATCAGAAAATAATTACTTAAAAAAAAGAATTACTTAGCTAAATATAAAACTAATATTGCGAAATGATTTCCAATTCTTATGCTGTATAGATTCTATTTAATAGCTTAATAAATAAATTTGTTTAACTGGGATAGTAGAGGCATATGTAATTGCAGTTCACACATTAAACTGTAAGAAAACAGCAAATCTAATTATATTATATCCCAGCACACCTCTCTAGGATTTGTGGAAGACACTTAAGAAAAGAGACATGCTACTTTCATAGTCCAATTTTCTTGTACCTGTCTACTTAAATTTATTGTGATTTGTCCTTGGTTTGCGTTTATTTGTAGATAACAATCGATTGCAGATGCAACAGACACAGTGTAACCTAGGAATATTTTTGTTAATTAACTTGGATTCAATTCCTAATAACATGTGTGAATTATGACTAGAATATTAATGGAGTGTGGAAAATAGATGCTGCTGCCCTTACCTTGCTTATTTTTCTGTTATTTTATGTAATATACAGTATCTCCTAGGCTGTTCAAAACAAAACAAGCACAGGCAATGATGATGTTTTATGTGAGTCATAGAGAATAGAAGGAAAGGTTACAATCCAAACAAATATGAATTGGTATTGATTTTAATTAATTAATGATTATTTAAGAGTAAATCAATATAAAAATGTGTCATTCATTAAATAATTAAGGTAATTATAGTTTGCAAATTAGAGATCTTAGGAGGAGGGAACTCAGAGTCTGGCAGTGTGAGCGGGAGGTTATTATTGTGGACACTGAAGGATTTGCTAAATTCCATCAAGCTGAACTATCTAGGGGAGACCTTCAAAGTTGAAGCATTTGAAACAAGACTTGTTAAAAATGAAGAGACCAGTTCAATGCCAAGGAGATAATCATGGCACGTGATGATCCCCATGAATTAGGTCCTGATGATGTAATGGCCTAATGTTGGTTTCTTCTTTTACCTCTTCTAAAGAGTTCTCTTCAACTAATGCGAAGATTGACATGAGCAATAAACCCACTACTCAATGCTTGCATGAGTATCTAAAATAAATCATCTATCTCAAAACATTCTGTTTCAATTCAATAAATTAAATGAATTTAAAACGTTTTTTTTTTTTTAAATGTTTTATTTATTTCTAGGAGAGAGAGACAGCGTGAGCAGGGGCGGGTCAGAGAGAGAGGGAGTCACAGACTGAAACAGGCTCCAGGCTTCGAGCTGGCAGTCAGCACAGAGCCCGACGCGGGGCTCGAACCCACAAACCGCGAGATCATGACCTAAGCGAAAGTCGGAAAGTCGGACGCTTAACCGACTAAGCCACCCAGGCGCCCCTAAATGAATTTAAATTAATAAAAAATATAGAGCTTTTATTAGATGCCTTGCTCAGACTAAGTACATGAGATGCAATGATAACCAATTGCTTAGGTTACAAGGTGATAGGTACTAAGGGGAAAAAAGGTAGAACAGGGCATATGCTGACACAATAATGCTATGTAATATTCAATCACAAAACCTCAGTGGCATACAGTAACAATCATCTAACTGCTGTGTCTTTGAATCAGTGATTTAGGCTGGGATGTTCTTTGGGTCAATCACATGGTAGTCTCTGCAACATCCCAGCAGTCAAAACAAGACATAAAGCCAATCCACGTTCAAAGGTTGGGGAAATTGACTCTATGTCTTTAGTTAGAGGAACCCCAAAATTACTTGGCAAATGAATACATACCAAGAGGAGAAAAGAAGTGGAGGTATTAATATAATCAATTTAGCATGCTCTGTCCTTATGGAGAACATAATTATTCATATCCCACTCCAGTATAAAATACACTCTCCCCTTCCCATGACTATCAGAGGGAATATCCAATCACAGCATGAAATTTGGAGCCTGTGATTCTGTGATCTATATTGATCTGGACGTGGTCCATCTTGGTTCAGGACCTATAAACAAAAAGACAAATTATGTGTCCTTAAAACACCTAATATACAATGAAACAGTGTAAATTTTTATTTACGAAATGGAAAAGTATGAGAAACACACAGTAGTCCCTGGTTCATAGAAATTCTGAAAATTGAGCAAATATTCCAGGTTCCCCTCTGGTTTTGGAGTGTTTCTTTGTTTGAGCCTGGTTCTGTTCCCTAGAAATAGATCCTCTGTTAATTGCTCTCTTAAAAGAGAAGGAACAGTTGTCTTAAAACCTTCTGAATTTTCTTTTTTTAAATCGAGTTAAAATTGACATGTCATATTGTATTAGTTTGAGGTATACAGCATAATGATTTGATATATGAACTTTTTTCAAAAAATTACCCCAGTAAGTTTAGTTAACATCCTTCACCATATACAGCTACACACTCTTTTCTTCTGATGAGAACTTCTAAGATCTAGTCTTAGAAGCAACTTTCAAGTATACAATACAGTCTCGTTGAGTATAGTCATCATGCTGTACAATACCCCCCAGGGCTTAGTTATCTTATAACTGTAAGTTTATATCTTTTGACCACCTTTACTTATACCCCCCACCCCTACCCCCAACCTCTGGCAACCACCAATCTGTTCTCTGTATTTATGAGTTCAATTTTTTTAGATTCCATAAGTTAGTGAGATCATACAGTATTTCTCTTTCTCAGTCTGACTTATTTCATGCAGCATAATATCCTCAAGGATTATCATGTTGTCACAAATAGCAGGATTTCCTTTTTAATGGCTGAATAATATTCCATTGTGTGTCTATGTGTGTGTATATATGTGATATACATGTGAGATATATTCCCTTGATGTTAACTTAGATTGTTTCCATGTTTTGATTATGAAAAATAATGTGAACATGGGCATGCAGATACCTTTTTAAGTTAGTGACTTCATTTTCTTCAAAAAAAACCCATATAGGTAGATTATATGGTAGTCCTATTTTTAAAATTGTTGGAAACCTCTATACTGTTTTCCATATTGGCCACAACAACTAATAATGCACTAGGTTTCTTTTTTTTTTTTTTCACATCATCGCCAACACTTGCTATTTCTTGTCTTTTAGATAATAACCATTCTAACAAGTGTGAGATCATATTTCATTGTGGTTTTGATTTGCATTTCCCCAATGATGTGAACTTTCTATATAGTGGAAACAAAATTCCAGCTTATTGATTGAGCTATGAGAATTACAAAATGTAAATAAACTTTTTGAATATATGCAAAGATTTATATAAAAG
This sequence comes from Hyaena hyaena, assembly GCF_003009895.1. Taxonomy (NCBI): domain Eukaryota; kingdom Metazoa; phylum Chordata; class Mammalia; order Carnivora; family Hyaenidae; genus Hyaena; species Hyaena hyaena. Next base: position 728,207 of record NW_024081094.1, on the reverse strand, counting down.
GATATTTACTATACAGTTATATTGAAAAATGAACACTTGTGTACATTATTTCTGGAAGGTACTAGTTAAATCTTTTTAATAGAACATTTTAGCAAAAGTGTTTATTCAGTATAATCCAACAATCCTTTTTCTAAGCTTTTACCCAATAGGATATATCTATGTAGATATGTAAACATTTACATATAACTATGTTCACAAAGCATAATTTAAACTATTAAAAGATTGGCAACAATATAATAATATGGTATGTGATATATGTTACATTTTGTACTTTTCCAAATTTTCTTTTCATATATAATTAACTTACTTAAATAGTATATTCATTTATAATTTGTCAGGTGCAAAAATAGTTCCTATTTAGACAGGTATGTTTAGAAGTTGGAAATGTGGGAAATAATTAGCACTCTAAATGGAAAACTATTTAGAGATAAGCAGTCTAAGGATAACAAGTTGGTGAAAGTCCAAAATTAATGTTGGAACAAGTGAAAGGATCTAATAAAAGGCCTAGATGGTGTAATTAGAGACCCAGAGGATGAAGACAACACTGAGCTCCAGAAGTCAAGGGAAGAGTGTGCAAAACTCAGATGCTTCAAGGAAAAGTCCACTGGAATGCATCCATATTTAAAACAAAACAAGGCGAAACATTGCATTTGGTAATGAGATGGTTGATGAAAACTTTTAAGTGAAGAGTTTTAACAGGAAAAAAGCATTGCAAACTGTTGAGGAGTAAGTGAAAACTAAAATAAAGTGACTTTCAAAATGTCTGGAGGTGAATCCAGTTTCAGAGACAGGACATCAATAGAGGGAAATCAAGAAAACTGTTAGCGATTACCCAGATTTCTTGCCAGCTTCTACACCGACTGTATTATGGAAGGGAAGTTCTCAGAAGCTTTTTGGCTTTGACCCTTTTTAATGACACAGAAAAAAACTTACTCTATGGCAAAACCTTGGAAGGGAGATTTGGAAGAAGACCTCAGCTTCTGTGCTTAGAAATCCCTCACTGCTCCTGTAGCTGCTTCCACAATGACTGAGCATGAGAGGGACAGTAAGGCAGGCACGTTCCTAGAACAGAATGACTTTGGTTACAAGGTTCCCCAAGAGCCCTACTGAGCCCTCCTTAGACTATACAGCTTGCTAAGGTGCTTCCACCCAACCCTCCCACCTCTCTCCTTGGCTGAGGTTAGAGTAACACAGTGGCCTGATGACTCACCCAGCCTCTCCAGCTCCTGCCCCATTTTCTATCACACAGGTGTTCCCCACTCATGAACTCTTTGAACATTTAACCCCAATTTGACATCTGCTTGTCAGAGGACCTGGACTAACACATACTCATGAAATAGAAATTCTCAGATGTTTTTTGAAGCGATGAGATGTTTAAGCCATATGCTATTTATTGGAGACAGTAGCTTACCTTTATCACATAGTCTCTCTTGATGTTTAAAAAGCAGATACTAATTAGGCTTTTCTAATTTTACAGTGGAGGAAGTCTATCTTTTCCCACATTCCCCTTTTCGTGGTCTTCTATGTAGTGGTTTTTAAATTTTGAATATCAGGATATTTGAAAAATCGCGAATGGTACCATCCAGTGATATCTGGCATTCTTTCTGTTCTAAACTACATTTATAGCTTTCTTTTTGTGAGCATGGCAAAATTGGCATGCAAGAGTGTATCTTTTACTATTCCTCTATTTGTTAATAAAGTATTCTTTGCTCTTCCTCTATTTGTTATGTAGTATTTATGTTATTTGATATTTGTCCAATTTGTGGAATGATGAATACTGGTTGACAAGGTAGACACAATATAGACCAAAATAATAACCTTAGTACTAGGGTAAAGGAAGCTTCTAGTGCTCGTCAGCATATACTTTGCATCACAAGATGTAGAACAAATGAGAAGAAAATATCACTGAATAAAAGCCTCAAAGAAAAAAAATACCTCTAGATTATGGATAAAACCTGTTCCTCCAATATTTTCTCATAATGCCCTGCTCCTCTTTTGGGATAAAGGCTCTGCTAGTGATTGAATTAAGAATATGGGTATTGCTGTATGGTGATGAATTAACTGAATTTGATCTTAATTTCATTAATTATTTTTTTCCAGTTTGTTCCCACAAATCAGGCGAGCATACTGATCTCTGTGGTCTCTATGTCACTCTGGGATCACAGGATGCTGAGGAATTTGGAAGTGGTAACATATACACCATCATTATAGAATAGGAGCCTTCACACCTATATACATGTTCTTTCTGCAAAAGACTCTGAGCTCATGCAGTTTGAAGGAGAGGGAGCCTCTTGAGAATCCAGCTGTATATAACGGGTTCGAATTAAATGATGCTTGATCCTATTTAAGTGAAGTCATGTGAAATGTGCAGAGTGGGTATAATTATTTTGATTAGTGAACTCTAATGCAGACACCATCACATTTCCATACCACAGTTAACATTTAGCAGAATAGGCGGCCTAAGATCATTAACAATGGGCCATAAGCAATCCTGGCATTTCCCAGGAAACCTATAATTGGAGACCATGAGTTGGGAGAGGCAGCTATTTCTTTAAAATTGATTACTTTATTCTATTCAGAGAAAATAGAGGTATAGGATACACCATGACAAATGGTCATCACCCAATGTATTGAGAAACTAGAGCAGTACTCTAGGAAATACATCCAGAAGATGAGAATTTAAAAGGTTTTAGGTAAAGCAAATGTGCAAAAATCACAAAATCCTTTCTTACCCCCATGGATCAAAGACTCACCAACATTAATAAAGACACAAATTCTTGAATATTAAAACATTCAATAAAAGCACTGGCATAGATATTTGTTTTTATTTTGAAGGATCAAATCCAAATTCCTTTTCCATCTTGGTAGAATATCCTATCCTTACTATTTAGTTGAAGGGGTACACATTGTTTTCTCTCTACTCCTTAGTAGCTAGAGGAGAAGTACCTGATTCTGGCTTTTTCAGACTGACCCTTCAACCAGAGCTTAAACTCTGGAGAGAATGATGCCAATTGGAGGGAACAGAATGTATTTACAAGAGAATTACAGAATTCTGTAAGATATACATCAGCAACACAGTTGGCATATGGCCTTGGTATTGAGTATTCCATGACAGCTGAGTTCAGCAGGATAGATAGCTGTGGTACCAAAAACAACATTGTAATCAGACTAGACCTTTGGTATGAACTTTGTAGTGGTTGACACTGATTATACTCCCTTGGTTCCTACTCATTTTCCCAAGCTTATTTCTCCGGATTCCCATCTATGATCTACTAAATCACTAATATCTTCTATGTTAGCTAGAAGTTCAGCTGGTACTTGTGGCCAAGAACACCAAATGATGTGCCATATTATTTAAAAGTAGAGATGATTTTGAGTAACTCCATTAGATAATATTTGTCATCCACCACTTTTCTAGAGTTATAGCTGGTGATTTTGGAAGTTACCCTAGAGAGCAAACTTTAAACAATGTACTATACTCTTCACACCATTTCTGATTAATGGATATCTAGGCTTCAGTTGAATGCTTTCAGTGACAAGAAACTCACAACTTTTTGAGGGTTATTATTCCATTTCAAGACAACTCTAATTTTTTATTGTTAAGCCTTTTAACTAGCTTTCTTTAACTGTAAGACTGATGATTTATTTGGTAGCCTATCCAAGTTTAAATTCATGCTTAAATTACAACATATTTATGTGCTTGAATAGTTATAGATTTAGTTTCATTGAAGTTTACAAAATTAAAAATACTTTGAAAAAATAAATATGATGTAAATATAGGATCCAAAGAACTCCCTTTGGGAAAGGTTGTTGCTGCAGCCTTATAATATTTCTAGTTCAGATTTAAGCCTGGCCCCCCAAATTCAAAAAGTTTGAGTTTTGTTAGCTTATCTCCATTGGAAAATTTTTACAGAATCTCATTGTTCTCTCCAAACTGCCTGATTCAGAATCATATTTGGGCTCAGTAATAAGTGAAAAAAATATTTAGATCAGTATGAATGTTTGATTGACTCAAAATTCCTTCTACAAGAGGAGAAGTGTTCATGTATATTAACATTATGACAACTGTTTTTTGAAAATAATAATCTGCCAAGGTTAGTGAATAAGTTGCAGATAATTCAAAATTCAAAAACTCTCAGAGTGAGTAATAGTTTCCACTTGGCCTAAAACATGTGGCTAATTGCTGTTTATTAGCAATATGCTCTCCTCTTTTGCAATGGCTACCATAAATCAACAATTGAATTCCCCTAATGAGCTATTTCATGGGCCAAATTCAGGATTTGAATTTCTGCTGCAGAAAATGTATCTTCATTGGTCAAATCACATACGTGAAGAATAAAGACACACTTGTTTCTTTATATTTCAGAATTTATAACAGGAGTAGAGACTCATGAAAATATTTGCTGATACAGGACATCTAATTAAAACAATCCTTCAAATCTCCAGTGGCTTTATCACTTTATGTTTAGTGCTGTCTGTTTTTATCAACAAGGAAATCCAGGGAAATATAATTTGTTGTGAAGTAATACATTAATTTACATTAGTGTGTGAATTTTTTATTTATTTAATACTCTCTTAGAAATTTAGCTTGAGCAGTTTGTGACTTGGAAGCTATACTAAAGACAGCCTTCAATAGTAATGTGTATAAATCTTATATAACTAATAAGTACAGTAGTTCATTATTCCAGAAGGTTGTGACATTGGAAATTAATCCTTGGGAGTTTTCTAGTTAATTTCTATTAAAATTTACCTTATCCCCTACCCCTGCCTAAATCTGCTTGAGCTATGTGGCAGATAGAGGCACAGGGGTGAGGACAGAATTTCAGGATGACCACTTCTGCTGCCACAGGCTGGACAATCCAAGTATCCACCCATCCACCTACTAAAGCAAGGTTGCAAAGTGCCCCAAATTCAAAGTTCAAAAACTCACAACATTTTTAAAGCACCATATTGTCACAAAGACCAGTACCGTGTCTAGAATATCCTTCCCATCATGACTTCCTGGTTAATTCTACTCTCCAATTATTATCTCAATTGTATTTTCCTCTGGGAAGTCTTCCCTCAGGGAAGACTAAGTATTTTATCACTCTTTCAGAAAAATGTACTTTTGTCCTTCTTACTATTGTATGATAATGTATAAGTGGCTATTTAATTAATAGTCTTCTCACCCCCTGCAAATCCTAAGCAACTTGAGAGCAGGAGTTTATCTTTTTTCTTTTTTTTTTTTTCCACTCTCCATTGTATTCCTAACACCTCTCATAGTGGTTGGCAATCAGTAAGCACTGATTAATATTGGTCAAAAGGGTAACACCTTTACACTCTTTCAAAACATGGTTTCTCACAAACCTGTACTATTTTCCTGCCTCTCTGTTACATAGAGGAAGAAAGGTTCCTCCTCTTATCAAGGAAAATTCTTTCCCTGTGCTTTGGATCACCTCTCTCCAGACTGCTTCAGCGTCTCATTCAATAATTCCTGATTTTTTCTTGTATCTTCAACTTTTCCCTGTTTCCCTTTAGAATGAATATATGCTCAAGTTTTCCCACTTTAGCAAACAAATTTTAAAAGAAAGGTCAAAACTAAAAATCAATCCTTCCAAACATCTATTTAACGATTTCATTTTGCAGAACACTGACAGAAACTGCAATTTGTCAGTCATTTACCAATAGTTTAGGCTACATTGGTGAACAACATAGACCTAAAACCTATGTTCAAAAAAATGAGAGTCTAGCTACCAGTCTATCTTTCTCCTTTATTTCAGAGTCCAGTTTCTAATTTCTTTTAAAATGTCATTTTCCCTTGTGTTTTCCGCTTCTGCACTTCCTAATCACCTTTCCTCCACTGGAAATCTGAGTTCTTCTAATCCTGGTCTCTACCAAATTCTTATTGATTTGACATCATTGTAGCACCCGGACTTCCTGACCACTCTCTCCCGATCATCTTTCCTCTATTGATTGCTAACACGTGCCTTTCATGGCTCTCCTACTTCATGGAAGATTTTTTCTTTTCATAAGTGGCCTATTCTTTCTCTATTTATGTTCCATTTTGACGTTCTTTGTGGTTAGTTTCCTTTTCTCAGGTATTTTCTGAGTAATCTAATTTACTCTAATGGTTTAAACTATTATATGCAAGTCTCAATATATCTTGCAAAGATCTTGTGGCCAGACTCAAAGGGATTCACCACTTGGGGTGCATTAAATTGAATATAAGCCAAGGAAGTGTTGGGAAAAAAAGAGCTTTTTATTACTTGTTACAAGTAAGGAGTCAGGGAGATAGCTCTCAAAGTACTATCTCTCAGTGGAATTAGTACAGGAAGCTTTTACTGATTGTTTGTTGGGGTAGGGCCAAGGAGTTTGTATATACATTAAGGAACTTGTACATATTCTATTAGACACTTTGGTTCAATTTCATAGGCCTAACATGCCAACTAGCTAGTGCATACATAATATGTTCAAAAAACAGTGGAAAGTCCTGCATAAGAGGAGATTTTAGCATTTAATGAGCTAAAGGTAACTTCAGAACAAGTTAGTGGGGCTTCTGTGTAGGACTTCAGCTTCATTCTAACTCAAACTGGCTCATGAAAGAGTCTATCAGACAAATACCTAGCAAGGGGCTATCTGATGAAACACCTGACCTGGTGTCTTCTTGGTGGGAACTGCTGGTTCTACAAACAAAACAGATACCTTCTCTGCTTTTGTCCCTTTCCTTTCTCCCTTCTGCTCATAACTCTCAGCCCTCCGATCTAAGTAACTTCCCACCGCATCATAGCTACAAGTGGCAGGGGTCTCCTGAGAAGGTAGATGCCATTGATTGGGGATCCATGAGGTCATGCTAGCAGATGTTCTGGTACCACCTTGTCTGGTCTTCTCCATTTCAAGAGACCTGGAATCTAAGAAATATCCTTATTCTTCATGTTAGAGATTTCATTACGTACATTTGGTGATTATATCTCTAGGGTAGTGCTGGTGAACTGCAGGTTCCTTGAATGATAAGCAAGTATTCTTATTCCTTGAGCCTAAGCCCGTGTGTCTCTGGGTTGGTCCAGCCATATCTGGGAAAAAGATGACCTCTGATGTTCCAATCTGACAAGAGGGATGCCTGGATACTGGCTTCAATCTCTGTTTTGATTTTCCAGCCTATATTTCCCATTGGTACAGTGCCCATTGACACTTTTCTTCTTTATCCAGATATCCCACAGATCATTTACAAAATAAATTCACTGTTGTGCCCTTCACAGATCTTCATATTCTCAAATTTTAGTTTATTTATTATTCTTATTTTTTTTCTTTCTCTCCCTCGAAAATGCCACCCTTCTCCCAGGTGTTTGAATCAGAGCTTAGTTTTCACCTCTTGATCTTTGTTCACTTCTTCCCCTCACTTTTGATGTAATAGTAAATCATGAAGAACCAGTGATTTCACTTGCTTAAAGGTCTTTAACTTCTATCCTCTTTCTTCCATATTCCCTGCTATTTTTATTTAATGTTTGTCTTCTCATATCTAAATTACTATAATAGTGTTCTAAGCGGTTTCCCTTGTAAATCCAGTTTCAACATTCTGGCCAGCATTTTTCTCAGATGCCATGTTGCTCTAGTGCTAAGCATTCTTCAGTGGCTCACCAGACTGTCAAGTCAATGTTAGCCTTTTTGGAATGCCATATAAGGTTCCTCAACTTTTTATAGTTCCTGTCCCTTGTACATGCCTTTTTTCAAATCCTATATTTCAGTCTTATTATTCTATTTCAATTTTCTGTTCAGTGTTCTCTCTCGCTTCCAGGATTTAGCACATGATCTTGTACTTCTATTAAGTCTTTGATCTTCCAAGTATACTTAAGGGGCTCATTCTTTGTCCATCATTGGTAAAAACCAATGTTTGTATTTGTATTTGTCCAGTCGAGAGGATAAAACTCACTCAGATTTCTTTACTACAGGTGTCCTTTTTTAACCATCACCTTTCACCTTCCCACACACATACACACATGCTTATGATATAAGAGAGAGAGTGGATAATCTGATTTGATTTCTTACTAGGAATTCATGTTAAAAGGTCACACCATGAAGGTGGCTCTTTCTTCTATTTTCTCTACCTTTTTAATTTATTTTTTTATTAATAAAATAGTCCATAGCTTTTTTTTTCTGCTTGGGGAAATTTTCTTCTCTTTTAGGTAACTTTTTTTCTTCTTTCCTCTATAGGATTAAGTGTTCATTGGCCTAAGGCTTTTCTCCTCGGATAGCCATGGCCAACTCTTATGTCTGCTTCTTCTTTCTTGTGGCTCCAACTGTAAAAATGCTAGGATCATGTCTTGAATATTAAAAAAAAAAAAATTAGCCATCTCTTTCTTCTTATATTAAGCATCAGGTATTATTATTTTTTAAGTTGGTTGGCTTAAAAATGAGATCTTGAGATATAGATTAGGGTTCTTGAGAAAAATCCTTTCCGTGTTTACTATTATCATTCAGGTTCATTCATGAGAATACCTTCACAGTCTTCTAAGGAGTTTTTCTACTATTCTTGCTCCTTTTCCAATCCATAACCTACCCAGCACTCTGAGTGTTATTTTTAAAATGTCTGTCTCCTGATTAAAATGGTTTCCCATTTAATTGTATATATCCCCTGCTTAAAATGGTTTCCTATTACACTAAGAATAAAATGTAAAAACCATCAGACAGTATAAGATGCTTTACTCCTATCTGCCTCCTGAAACTCATTACTCTCCACCTTGCTCACAACTCTTCAGCCACCCTGGACTTATTTCAGTTCTTTGATTCTGTCAAGATCCTTCCAACATCATTGTCTTTTCTGTCTGAATACTCTCCTCCCAAACTCCCATATCTGGTTCTTTGTGGCCATCTTTTAGGTCACAGTCTCATACAAGCCTTCCTTGATTTCTTATTTTATAAAGAACCTCTCCTATTATTCTTACACTGGGCTTCATTATGATATCTTATAGCATTATCATAATTTATAATTATAATCTGTCTCCTCCAGTTAACTATAAGGTCTATGAGCCTGAGACCATATCTGTTTTGTTCATCCTGTATAATCTGTCAGACACCTACAGATGCTCAGATACCTGTACTCAATATCTGATAATTTGATGCTTTGGGGAAAAAGAACCTAACATGCTTTCAAAACTTCCCTTTTGTGGAGGGTAGGAGCGGAAGCTGACCCTGCTGACTTTTGCATCCTCACTCATGTCCTTTTGGATCTCTTTATTCTTTTAGTGCATCTCAGTTCCCTGGGTGTTTTCACTTCCAGCAGCCAGCCTCTGGATATATATGTCAAGGTTGCTCTCAGTCCAGGTGAGATCCTCAGGACCTGAATGTGGATTAATAGTTGTCCAAGCCTTAAACTAAGGTCTGATGAATTTTGGGGGAGAGTGTATGAACACTCTATCTCTTTTATCCCTGATTAAGACCACAATCTCCTTTGTTTTCAGTGTTCTTGTGTGGAATTGAGCCATTGTTACTATACACCGTGGAACTTTGCTCGATTTACGTCCATCTCTTCATTATCTCACTTCCTCACTATCTTACTGGTTTTTCTACCAAATCACTTTTGCACAAATTCTTGACTCAGAATCTGTGTCTAGGGAACTCTGCCTGAGATATCCAACTTCACAGGAGAGGCTTTTAAATGTTTCTCATGTCCTTAGTACATAATGTTGACCTAGGTTGTCAGTCAAATCCTAAATTATTTCTTGTTTAAACAGGCACAGATGGAGAATGTGCTGGAAAGACCTTAGTGATCCACCTATCCAATGGCCTTGTTTTATTGATGAGGGACTGAGCTGCAGAGAGGTGTGTGCTCTGCACAAGGTCACAGCCTTCATGAGCTGCAGGGTGGCAACCAGGACTAGAATCCTGATGTTCTTGACATCCAGACTCATGCTTTACATCAAGAAATTTTCATAAATTTAAATTGGGTGATTTAAAAAGGATGAAAAGAAACCAAACACTATTAAAGTAAAACAAATTGGCCTGCAGATAAAAATAATTCATAGGGGTATTAAAAACTACTAAAATATAACCTGAGGAGGAACTGAACTGACAGCAACTTAGTGTCCTTTCCTATGTTTTATTCTGTAGTTTTATATAAATGTCATTTTTCTCTAATGCCTCTTTCAGAGTAAATTTGGGTAGGTATGTAGCTGGAAGATATGTGTATTGCATGTGTTTGTCTATATATATCTATATATCACATAGCATTGAGTTAAATGAATCTCCTTAAAAATAAAAATTTGAAATATTTACAAAATTACCATTAAAAGCCACAGTATAGCTGCTTTACAGATTGTGATGAGTAATAGCTTCATATGTCTTACTTGAGAGGCCTCAAAGTGCCTTAAGTGTATTGTACTTGTGACTTATGAGGTTCCCAGACAAGACATAAACCCATAATTTTCTGTAGTCGCTGTTACTCAAAATGATGGACTCAACCTAGAGTGGAATTGATTTATTAGACTTTTTTCTTATTCAGATGATGAAGCTAACATATAACTCTAAATTCTCTGATTAATGAAAAGGTTCTAATATCAGAGCTAGCGCATGATTTGGTCTCTAAAACTAATTTAAGCCAAGTTGTAAATACCGCTCAATAAAAAGCACCTAGTGCTCCATGTGGTGTGTTTGTGTGTATGCGTGTGTGTGTTAATGCATACAGTCACTGGTGCATGATATTTTATGGGAGTTGGAGAGGTCTCTTCTCACGACATCAATTTCATTATTACCAAAGGGTTAGAGAGCTATTATGATGGTTTTGCTGGGATGGACAGGGTTGGAAATGTAAATATATTACCTTAAAGCCCATTTCTGATAGCATTATTTCAACTGAGATAAAAACATAAAGTGCAATGGGTCTCATTAGGTAGAGTGAGAAGGGACTTAATTCTCACTGAAACTTCCACACCATGCAGGGATGCCCTAAATATCATTTCTTAGAATTGGTGTTTGAGTACTGCCAGAGATGAACAGTTTAATATTTAATTTTAGACAACCAAAAATTTTAGAAAAATTTAACATATTCATAGTGAACTACAATGTTTTTACAAACCCTAAACCCTTGTTAGAATTTTGCCCTGTGGTGACATATAGAATTGTGTGGTCTTACTTGCATGGGGCACTTTTTCAGATCTTTGAAGCAGACAGGTACCACGTGTCTATCTCTCTTTACTTTTCTAGATGGAAATAAGAGATTTTGTAATCCTTTAAGCATTTCTTGTGCTACATGGTTTCTATATTTTTCATAATTCTTCCATAGTTTAATTGGTAAAGCTCTCTTTTCAAATGTGCTATCCCATTGAGAAAAAAGTACTTTTACTGCTCCTGATTTATTCACTCAACAAATATTTATTTGGTGTCTATTTTGTTTAGAAATTATGCTAGGTATTGACAGGGGCATACAAGGTGAGGAAAGTGTCCCTGACTTCATGGTGTTTCTATGTATGGTCAATAGGGTACATTTTAAAATATGATCTTCCTCCCTAGATCCAAATGCTATATTCTTTTTACATAGTATAAAATTTTATCAGAAATTTGAATTTGACAAGTAAATCATGTTATTTTTCATATGTAATTAATCATTAATTAAAATATGTTGTTTTCCACATGAGCATGGCACAATCTTCCATTCCAACCTCTATCTTTAATAATTTCTAAAAGTAATGCATTTACTCTCTTTTTTAGATTTAATGTCCTTATCCAATGTGAAACAGTTTTAATAATTTATCTTATCTGGGCATTGGCCATTCTGGTTTTGGATCAATAAAAAATGGATAAAGACCTTTTTTTGTGACTTTAGGCTGTGCTAAGTGTTTCTTAGGAGAAGAGTCAAGTCCAAGATCTCACAATCTCATGGTACCTTTACATTAGTCTCAGATTCAAGATGGTAATATCATTTAAAACAAATATCATGCTTTGTAAAATTTTATTAAACTTTTAATTTTAATTCCAATATAGTTTACAACATTTTATTAGTTTCAGGAATGGTTCATGATTCAAAAATTCTGTACATAACTCAGTGCTCATCATACATGTACTTTTCATCCCCATCACCTATTTCATCCATCCTCCCACCTGCTTCCCCTTTGGTAACCATCAGTTTGTTCTCTATAGTTAAGAGTCTACCTTTTGCTTTGTCTCTCTTTTTTCTTTGTTTTGTTTCTTAAACTCCACATATGATTGAAATCATGGTATTTGTCTTTCTCTGAATGATTTATTTCACTTAGCTTTATACTGTCTAGCTCCATCCATGTTTTTGCAAATTTTTATGAATTTAAATTCATAAATTTTAATTATAAATTAAATTTAATCATAAAATTAAATTAAATTTTAAAAGAATTTAAATTCTCTTTATGGCTGAGTAATATTCCAGTGTGTGTGTGTGTGTGTGTGTGTGTGTGTGTGTGTGTGTGTGTATAGCACATATTCTTTATCCACTCATCTATTGATGGACCCTTGGATTGCTTCCATATCTTGGCTGTTGTAAATAATGTTGCAATAAACATAGGGGTGCATATATCTCTTCAAATTAGTGTATCATATTCTTTGAGTAAATGCCTAGTAGTACAATTATTAGATCATATGGTAACTCTATCTTTAATATTTTGAGGAGTGTTCATATTGTTTTCCACTGTGGTTGAATTCCCACTGATAATGCATGAAGGTTTCTTTTTCTCCACATCCTTACCAGCACCTGTTTCTTGTGTTTTGATACTAGCCATTCTTTTTATTTTTTTAATCCAACTTAGTTAACATATAGTGTTCTAATGATTTCAGGAGTAGAAATTTAGTGATTCATCACTTACATATGACCCAATGGTCATCCCAACAATGCCCATCACCCATTTAGCTCAACTTCCACCCACCCAACACCCCATGAGCAACCCTCAGTTTGTTTAGTAGGATGTTCTTTAATCTCCAGATATTCATGGTCTTTCCAAATTTTTTCTTGTGGTTGATTTTGAGTTTCATAGTGCTTTGGTCATAAAACATGCAAGGTATGATCTCAGTTTTTTGGTACTTGCTGAGGGCTAACTTTTGACCCCATTTGTGATCTATTCTGGAGAATGTTCCATGTGCACTCAAGAAGAATGTGTATTCTGCTGTTTTAGGATGAAATGTTCTGAATATATGTTAAGTCCATACAGTCCACTGTGTCATTCAAAGCCATTGTTCCCTTGTTGATTTTCAGCTTACATGATCTGCCTATTGCTGTAAGTCGGGTGTTGAAGTCCTATACTATTATGGCATTATTATCAATGAGTTTCTTTTTTGTTTGTGATTAATCAATTATTGGAGGACCTGGATGACTCATTTGGTTAAGTGTCTGACTTCAGCTTAGGTCATGATCTCATGGTTTGTGAGTTTGAGCCTCACATTGGGCTCTGTGCTGACAGTTCAGAGCCTGGAGCATGCTTCAGATTCTGTGTCTCCCTTTCTCTCAAAAATAAATAAACTTAAAAAAAATAAAAAATAATATATATATATATATTTGGGTGTTCGTGTTAGGGGCCTAAATATTTACAATTGTTAGATCTTCTTGGTAGATAGACTCTATCATGATATAATGACCTTCTTCATCTCTTATTACAATCTTTATTTTAAAATCTAGTTTTCCCAATATAAGTATGGCTACTCCAGCTTTCTTTTGATGCCCATTAACAGGATAGATGGTTCTCCATCTCCTTACTTTCAATCTGCAGGTGTCTTTAGGTCTCTATAGAGTCTCTTGTAAACAATATATACATGGGCCTTGTTTTCTTATCCATTCTGACTCTGTCTTTTGATTGGAGCATTCTGTCCATTTACATTTACAGTGAATCCCAAAAGATATGAATTTAGTGTCATTGTGTTAACTATAGAGTTGGTGTTTGTGGGGATGTTCTCTGGTTCTTTCTCATCTTTATTGCTTTTGGTCTTTTTTTGTTTTGTTTTGTATTTTCTCCACTTAGAGTCCTCCTTAAATGTATTGCAGGGCTGGTTTAGTGGTCACAAACTCCTTTAGTTTTGAGAAAACGGGGAAAGGAAAAGTAAGAAAAATATAATTTAAAAATTATATAGTAAAATTGAATAAAGTAAGGAAAACAAAATAGAATAAAAATTTTTTTAAATAAAAAATAAAGTTAAAAAAATAAAAAATATTTTTCCTTTTTGTATCCAAGAAATAGAAAGAAAGGAAAAAAAGAAAACTATTTAGGCAAAAACAGAAGCAAAGAAAATGAAAACATAAATAAATGAACCAGCAAACAGAATGAAATCCCAATTAGGTTACATCCAGTTTCCCCTAGAACTGAAACTGTGAAGCCTTCTATAGTCTTTACAGTAAAGCAGGTAGAGTGACTTTTGCTGGTCTTCTTGGGAATGTGCTTGGAGGGCATAGTTGGGTGGGGCTTGGTGTAATGTGAAGCCAGCAACAAAAGAGATTAGATCAAATTAAAATGGAACAGAGAAAATCAATCAGGAGGGATCTTCTGAATCCAGTAGGAGCCATGTTTGTTGCTTGCTTTTAAGGGCTGGGTGGAAGGTAGTTTAAAAATGAATAATTCTTACACTCCTGTTCAGATGATGGAGTAAGATTCTCCTACATTCAGAGGTAATTACATTTCTGATTCCATTTATTATCCTCTCTGATATGGACAGAGCTGTTCACAGATCGGTATTTCAGTTTTGTGAAAATTTAAGTCTTGGATAGTTGGGTATGAGCCTGGGAATTAATAGAAAGTTAGCAATCCTTTGAACTGGCTTATATTAGTTCTGTCACAGGTCATTGGGAGTGTATAAAGTGTTAAAGAGTGCTCTAGTTCTTTGCTGGGAAGACAGGGACATCTAATGAATTATGGCCATGTGTTGATACTAGGATAATGGTGGAAGATCTCAGCTTCAAACTGGAAAAATCAAACAAGTTCAAGTGGCAGGTGACAGAAAACTACCCCTTAGCAGATGTAGTCTGATTCCTGTGCACCAATATGGAGAGAATTGCCATCTTGATAACAGTGAGTCTTCTAATCCTTGAACGTGGTATATAAATACTTTCACTAAGATCTTCTTTAATTTCTCCCAATAGTGTTTATATAGGTTTAGATGTTTTTCCATAGGTTTAAACTTAGGTACTTGATATAATGATGCTATTGTAAATTATGTCTTTTAAAATTTTATGTGCTAATTGTAGCCAACAAATAGAAATATATTATCCAATGACCTTGCTAAATCTTCTTATTGTAATAGTTTTTCTGTAGTTTGGTTTTATTATAAGCGCAGTGGTCATTTGTGTAAGATAGACTTTTAGGTCTTTTTTAAGTAAAATTGTACTTTTTACACAGAAGCATTTTGGGAGAAGAATGATATGTGCTGGGGATAAGTAGAACACGTAAAATGTAACCTGTTTCCAGGTGATTGCTAAGGACCATAAGGAAGCATGGGTGGTGTGTGAGAAACAATACCAAGGTTTCAGAAATGTCACTGTGTGAAGCTGGATGAGAGGGGTTTCATAGATCCCTTCCTCCCCCATATAGGAAAATATTTGATTCAGTCTGGTTATAGAAGCTAACATTTCTAAGCATTCATCATGTGCCAGACATAATATGCTTTAACTTTTAACCCATTTCAATTTCAAAACAATCCAATGAGATATAAACAACTATTATTCCCATTTTACAGATGAGAAAACACAGGCACAGAAGATTAAATAACTTTCCTAACATTACCCAGTACCAATGAAAATGATACAAATTGAGATTTTGTTTCTAAACCTTGTGTTCTGAACCCTTGATACCCAATTATCAGTTGACCTTCTGGGTTATAGCTTCTTCAGAAAGCTATTATATATCCTTTTGTCTATCTCGAGGAAGGTATATCCTATGAATAAGTAAATAAAATTCAATTTACCACTTAACAGCTAAAGCCGAAGCCCAGTGGTTGTATAGGACAAATTGCACTATATGTCCTTGTATTGACACGCTACGTACTTTTCTGTTGGTGGTTGTAGTGTTATATGGACCAACACCATGCACATGACCTGCCTTGTTACATCAAGGACAAGACCAACAGTAAACCCAATACCAGGAGTCAGCGGCCAGTAGGTTTAGAGATACAGCTTCATGAATTTCCACTGCACCTTGTCTTAGAGAATGCATTCTCTAAGTGTGACCAGATTCCTACATCAGATAGGGTGCTTCGTGCAATTCAGGAGCTACCAATAGCTGTCTCCAAATTCACACACAAACCAACCAGTCCTGAGAGAAGGATTCTTGTAACTAGCAGAGCAACTTTCTCACTCAGTGGCTCCCAGGAGGGTCCTCTAAGTTAAATTTATACTGCCGAGTCCATTTAATCCAGTTTGTTCCATATTGGCTCATTAGCCCTGATCTTGGCGGCCTAGGAGTTAGGGGTTTGCAGCATTCTAGTAGGCGGAGCAGCATTCAAATATAGAAGGAAATTGAGGAATTGTGTTTAGTTTAGAAGCTGCTGCCTTGCTGGTACTCACAGTTGGGTATACTGGAAATGCTGCCCTATTTATAAGAAAAAGATTAATTAATTTTGTAAAAATCTCGGCCATTTCCCACAAGACTGATATTTCCCATATCCAACTGTTTGATGACAAGCGGTCCACATTTTAGCTGCCAATACTCATAAATGACTAAAACAAGCTACTAATAGCAAGCCCAAGATGTTCGATTTCAATCTCTTAAGAATTTTAAACCCGACAGTTCTTCTCAGAGACCATGAGAATGGCACTCAAGGCAATATATCCAGGGCACGGTCTGTGGGAACTTAGAGAAGAAAGTGAAAAATGAAATACCACTCTGCTTTTCAGAATATAGGCAGAATACACCTTACTATAATGTGTTTATTTGCCAATGAATTGTCTAATTGCAAACTACATGTAGACCATTCTACACAGATTTTTCCAAAGTGAACTCCAGAAAGCAAATGAGTTGAGAGAGCTAATGGCCAGGTGTCCTAGTTAAACATTTTGAAAAGATTTATCTAATGCATTGACATACTCAAATGATAAGAAAACAGATATAAATGATGGCTATGAGCCTTCTATTATTACCTGAAAGATAAGCCAGTACTAATGGGGAGGTGTTGTCAGGGGGAAATACCTATAAAATCACATAAGAGCAACTTCATTGAGAGATAGTTGAAAGGTTGCCACTCCCCTCCCCGCACATCCCTTCCCCTCCCTGCCAAAAGGAAAAAAAAAAGTGGTAAAAGTGACTATACTGTTTACCTCAAAATAGCCACTAAAGAGAGAATACTAGCCTGGATTTAAAAGAAAGGACTACTCATAAGACACATTGCCTCCCCCTAAACTCTGGTCCTAGAGGAATATGGAGCCTCTGCGAACCATCAACAACCTGTCTGTGATTGAAAGGACCACCTCTGTTTCCCTGGAAAGAGGCGATTAATCCAGAGTGAGAAGGATCATACTGTTTTGCTGATTACAGAAATGGAAATTTTGAGGGTGCTATTAGAGTAAGAACTATGATTTTAAGTTAGAAGGGCGGGGAAAGGCTTGTGAGTCTGGAAGGCACTTGAGTCCAGAAGAAGAATATCAATTGTTTTTCATGTTTTGTTTTTATTTGTTTTGCTTTATATTTGCAGTGCTCTTCTTTTAATGTTTATTTATTTTTGAGACAGAGAGAGAGAGAGAGAGAGAGAGAGAGAGAGAGAGAGACAGTGTGAGCAGGAGAGAAACAGAGAGAGAGGGAGACACAGAATCCGAAGCAGGCTCCAGGCTCTGAGCTGTCAGCACAGAGCCTGATGCGGGGCTCAAACCCACGAGCCTTGAGATCATGACCCAGCTGAAGTCAGACGCTTAACCGATTGAAGCACCCAGGTGCCCCAAGTATTTGCAGTGTTCTTATATTGAGGCTGCAAGTATGTTAGGAACCATACGTGCATTTTCTCACTCAATATCAGGTTAATTGGGGAGATCCACATTTTTATTTCCATTTTACAAAGCAGGAAATTTGTAAAAACAAATGTTTTGTCATGTGAAGTCCCTTGTCGGAGATGAAAAATTTACTTAGTGAAGGAGCCAGAATTCAAACCCATATATCCTGGGCTACAGATGTTGGACACCTTCTTTTGCAGTGTATGGGTTATAGAAAGTTGAATGGATTGATTAACCGCCTCAGGCCTCAGTTTCCTCACTATAGGTGGATAGCAATACAGATCTTATACAGTTTTGATAAGAAATATTTGAGGATGATCCACAGGAAGGTCTCAGGACAGGGCTGGTCCCAAAGCAGGGCTCAGCAATCGGTGGTGCAGAGGTTAGAGCAATGGAGTGTAGTGGAAAAAAAATAGTGAAACCTGAGGCAGGTGCTTTACCAAGAAGTGAGGCCCCATGACAGAGTGAGACCCAGAATAAAGACATTTTGAAGAAGGAAAACAGAGATATTTAAAAAAAAAATTTATTTATTTTTTAAAAATATTTTTATTTATTTCTAGGAGAGAGAGAGAGACAGCGTGAGCAGGGGAGGGTCAGAGAGAGAGGGAGTTACAGACTCTGAAATAGGCTCCAGGCTCTGAGCTGGCAGTCAGCACAGAGCCCGACACGGGGCTCGAACCCACAAACTGAGAGATCATGACCTAAGAGAAAGTCGGACGCTTAACCGACTAAGTCACCCAGGCTCCCCTGTTTATTTATTTTTGAAAGAGACAGAGCATGAGCAGGGGAGGAGCAGTGAGGGAGATACAGAATCTGAAACAGGCTCCAGGCTCCGAGCTGTCAGCACACAGACCAACAGGGGATTCGAACTCACAAACTGTGAGATCATGACCTGAGCTGAAATAGGCTGCTTAACCGACTTAGCTACCTAGATGTCCCAAAAACAGAGACATTTTCTAAACGCATATCCACTTTAAAGAAAAATCTACATAGCTTATCATAATGAGGTCCACGGGCAAACAGAAGGCAAAGTGAAGGAACTGAGCCCTCAGGAGAGCAGGGCTCAAAATTGAGAAGGGAAAGCATTTATGGATAAATACATAAATAAATAAATAAAGAGGTAGGGCCTCAGCTGGAGCTTTGTATCCTCCTGTGTGGCCCCCTGCCCAAAAGACCACATACAATAACCCTCATTCCAGGCAGTCATCTTGAACATGTATTTGGAATTGTTCACGTGAGGAAGAGTACAGGAGATTATGGATGGAACAAGGAAAGCCCTATTTGCTGGTGGGAAAGCAGATCAGATGACTTTCCTAATGTGACTCAGTGCCATTGCTCAACACAGAGTGTTATCAGAGCACAGATCCCACATCAATGTTACAAAACCAGATTATTTACAGCTACTATCCAGCACCACCTACTGGTAAACCAACAGAAAATAGAGCTCAAACTGCACAGCTAAAACTGAGCAAACTGGTTGTAAAAAGTCAGCTTGTTACGGGGAAATGGTGAAAGAAGACACCGTCCATCCACATAATAGAACATTGCATAGACCTGATGTAATAGGAAACATATGTAGAAACGTGGATTTAGGAAGAGCAAGTAAAAATTAATTACAATAGTATAAACTAATATACAAATGTGTCTTCAGGGGATTTATAAGTGAAAGAAAGAGGAAATGCACCTGGTTTGATCAATTAAACTATTTTTCTTTCAAATGTGTTTTGTGCATTGGCCACAAACACATCCTTTGAAAGTAATCTGTAATAGATTTGCAGCTGTACCACAATATGTATTAAATAATTATTGGAGGGAAAAAGAAATGAAAGTGGTCATGTATATTGGGATGCATTAATTTTTTCTCTTATCCTCTCTATAATCTTATTTTTAAAAATTAGTCTCTTCTTTAAATAAAGGGCTAATATATGCACATAGTAAACAAAAATCTAAACTATACAGTAGGTATGTAATGAAAAGTAAGCTTTTTCTGAACTCCAGAATCAGTGTGTCTCCCAGAAATTGATCAGGTTTACGAGTTTTTATTTTTCCAAAATTTTTCTATGTGTATACAACAAGTGTGTGGGGGATGGGTGCTCTCGCGCGTGTGTGTGGGTGGGTGGGTGGATGGGTGTGTGTGTGTGTGTGTGTGTGTGTGTGTGTGTATGTGCGCGCCTGAACAATGTTCTGATCAGGAGCCTCTGAGGCTTCCCCTAACACTATCAAATCATTTCAGCCTCAGCTAAAAAATTGGCTGTTACAACTAGATGAAATAAAATAATTTGAATTTAGGCAGCAGAGCTATATTTATATGTGTTTTTTAAATTCAATTTTATTTTCATCAAAGATGTACTTGCATGGAGTATAACAGATTCAGTAGTCCTGTAAGGCTCACAGCCAAGATCAACAGTCCTTTTTATTGTACTTTGCACCCTACACAAATTCCCATTCCTCAGAAGAAACCACTTTAACTTGTTAAAATTTTCCTATATTAGTTACCTTCTTATTTCCACATAGTATACTTACGGGGAAATTTCTTAGTTAGTTAACTTTATAAAATGCCCATTTCTTTTCTCCTGGGCAAGATGAGGATTTAGCTTCTTTAAACTATGTCCCCCCTCCCAAAATACACAGGCACATATTGCCTCTCCTACCCAGTCAGAATTATTTTGTACTTGGCTTGCTCGATACTCCATGTGTCCACGGCCAATTGTGTAAGTATCTGCAGATGAGGTATATTGTGGTTCAGGAGTAGGTGGACATTATACTATTTTATTTCTTGTATACATTTCGCTTTTTCTGGACTTAATGAAGGTCTTCTTTTAGACTTTTTTTGGGGTTTCTATGTACCCATCAGTAAATCATCCGTAAAATCTCAGACATCTGAAAGTCTCCTCTCAGTATATTCAAACACAAGAGATTTTCTATCAGTTTCATTCCTTTTCTTTTTAAGCAACCCCTGTTGTCCCACTCAAATTTGAGTGGGTGGCCCACTGGGCCTGCTGCCCAGCTGTGATCCTGGATCACCTTTTTACCCTTTACTGTGTTGTATCCCCGGGGCCCTGTGTCTTATACTATCTTGGTTTAGGCCTTCATGTAGGGAATAAATTGTTAGAACCTTCCAAAGACACCATACTTGGGTATTTTTGTTTGTTTGGGGTGTGATAATGTGGCTCAAAGAGAACTTCTAGGCTGACAATAATTTTACCTCAAAACGTTGAAAGGGTTATTTTCTTCTTTACTAGTTTCCAGTGTAAATGTTTTTGTTTCTTTGTTTCTGTTTTGTTTGGAGAAATCTGACCTAGTTCTATCTTTTGAAGGGTAGTATTTATAACCTATGGTTTTATGTATATAACCTGTGGTTTTCTCTTTAAGTTGTTGAGGATCATCTCTTTGTACCCAAGGTTCAGAAGTTTTATGATTATGTTTTAATGTAGTTTACCTTTCATTCATTTGAAAAAGAATATAGTAGATCTTTTTTTAAAGATTATTTCTTCAGCAATTGTATTTCCTTTTCTTTTTTTTTAATTTTTTAAATGTTTTATTTATTTCTGAGAGAGAGAGAGAGAGAGAGAGAGACCGTGAGCAGGGGAAGGTCAGAGAGAGAGGGAGACACAGAATCTGAATCAGGCTCCAGGCTCTGAGCTAGCTGTCAGCACAGAGCCTGACGTGGGGCTCGAACCTACGAACCGTGAGATCATGACCTGAGCCAAAGTCAGGCACTTAACCGACTGAGCCACCCAGGCTCCCTGAAAAATCCTCTACTCTTTTTCCCAGTGAATATAAGTGGCTTTAGGATTCTGGGGCCAAGCATTATTCAATATTCAGCGTTCAGGCTCCTGTCTCTACCTCTTTCCTCTGCTGTGTCTGGTGTCTCTCAACCCAGACTCCCACTTTTCTCCTCCTTAGTAAGTAACCGTACTGTCCCGTCATGTTGTAGGGGTCTAGCTGCTCTTTCAGTAGACTTGAATTCACTTGAATTCCTCAGTGAATATTTACTGAAAGCCCGGTAGTGCCAGACACCGTTTATGTAAGGTGGAAATGTGTGTCTGTGAGACGAGTAAAATTCCCCGCCCCGGTGCAGGGTTTTCTTTCCCAACCAAACCCTCACTTCCAGAGCTCATCGATGTCTCTACCTTCTAAATGTCACTGTTCTGTAGTGTGAACTGGCTTGCTTCTTGTTTAGCTCTGTGCATACTCGGTTTTTATTTCCTGTTCAGTCTGTTCAGTAAGGAACCTCTCTTCCTTTTGTTTTACACTTCCAAAACTGGGTAGCTTCCAACACCTCTTCTTTTCATGTTTGGGGATTGACTTTACACCCTTCTGGTCATTTCGTGGGAGTTAGGAAGGACAGAGAGGTAACCATGTGTGTCAAAATACCACCTTTGCTAGATGCAGTTCTGAGTTATTTGGCCCAATGAGCTCAGCACCTGAGTGTCTGCCGACCTGCAATGCACTTGAGTGTCGAACAGCCCGAAGTCTTGACACAGCTGGGAATCTGGACTCTCCCCTACTAGGTGCCGTTTCTGTTACAAGCTGACCCTGCCTGAAAGGGTTCTGAGCCACCAGAATATGCATCCAGTCTGTGCTACTGTTCTTGCAAAATCGCTATGTCCTCCGACAGAACTGCTACTCCTTTTCTGGCCAGGACACAAAGGACCCAGACTTCGGAGGATATGTGACTCTCAGAACAATGCCTACCCCTCATCCCTACCCTAGCATCGTCTATTGCCTGGAACTGGGAGAATCAGTACAGCTTCAGTATTTTTTAAGCTAAGGTTCCTGATATTTTCCCCCTTCTGGATCTTTGGAACCTTCAAAAAGAGGCAGCATATAAGTTTGCGTTTTTGTCACTATTCAGTGCATCTGTGTTTTTTGGGGGAGGAAGTGGCAAAAGAGGAAGGGTCTTGGTCCTTCTCACCTGGAACAAGAAAATTCCTCTTGCACACTTTTCCAATTGTCCAAGTAAAAGAATGCACATGTCGTACCACCCTTCAGACACCCTCCACGGTGGCAGACTGGATCTGTAGAATGGGACTGAACTTTGCCGTGGGCCACATGCCTTAACCCAGGGTCAGTTTTGTTCCAAGAGATCAATACTGCACATTCTTATGTGAAATCTTTCTCTCAGAGTATTTGCTAATGGCTTCTCATGTCCTCAGAAACTTTGAATCCCCATACTTTTCAACACAGAGCCTGGTTCTAAAGATTACACAGGTAGTGAGATCTCCTAGGATTTCAACCTTGGATTCTATTTTCTATCTGAGCACTAAACCTGGAAACTGCTTTTTAGACTGTTTTTCAGGGGTTTAGAGGAAGAGAGAAGGAAATGGTCATGTAAGCTAGTGAGCTAATAAGCTGGTTTGTGAATTCCATACCTGTGGTTGGAAAGGAATGAAGAAACCTAGTGCTTCTGAACGCTTGTTTCTAAAAATAGCTATTTTGTGTGAGTCAGAATCTCACAAACCTGAAAGAAACGCTTTCACGGGGGACTAAAGAAAATGTCAGAGGGCTTTCAAACTATGAAAATTAATTATGCAAAAACTAATATTAGAACAGTGGACATTGTCAAAATATAATATTACCTATAACAACCTTCTGGCACATATTTCTATTTCTTTCAAAATGCTTTGTAAATTGACTACCCCTCTAGATATTATTTTTAGGAAGTAAGAAACTATACTTACTTGAAAACTTTCATATCACTTACAACATGCTTAGGACATACTAAATATTTAAGAATATTGTTTAAGTTAACTTTTTAGCTATTTTCGCCCAAGATAATTAGTAAGGATATCCTCTCTGAAAAGCACAAGGAAGCAAAGTAGTTAAGCACTTATTTAAAGTGTATTTGTTGAATGCCAAACTATGTGTCAGCTATCCCGATAAAGGTTTAGGAGTGTAGGAATAAATTAGAGGGATGTGAGTATATATTCACCAGGTTACAACAGAGTGGCAAAGGCATATGATTAAACAAACACAAAATGAGATCAATGCCATAGTGACAGAACTGTTAAGAGTATAGATGGCATTATAGCAAGGGATTCTATCCTATTATGGAAGTGGAGAAAGGTGTCTCAGGTAAAGCTGCTACTTGAATGGCAAATAGGAGCTTTCTAGAAAAGGAAGGGAAACTGATTTTCCAAAAGAAGAGACTAGTATGTGTAAATACCTAGAAATAAGAGAGGAATAAGATTTAGTGAAGGTAGATCAAAGAAATGTCTGAGATAAAGGACAGTAAGAATTAATGTAGGCATGTAGGCAGAGATCAGATTATTCAGGGACTTTAAAGACACATTAGGGGTATAGATTCATGACAAAGATAGTAAGGTACCATTTAATAACCTTTAGGATGGTAATGACATGATTAGATTTGGACTTAACAGGTTATTTTGGCTGCATGTGAAAAATGGGTTGAAAGAAAACAGAATATTAGAGGCAGGATTTCTTGTTTCAGGTTTGTCGGAGAAACTGGCATTAGATTGGTCACCTAAACACCTATAAAATGAGAACAATTTGCAAAGCAAATATATTTAGGCAATGGACACCAGTCAGTGTGAGTTTGAGCTCCTTGAGGAGATAAACAAAAAAAGACGCATAAGATTAGCTTTTTGTTCTCCCTGGCTTTCTGCCCAGCCAATGTCCAAGGCATGAAAGCAGAAAGGGGAATCCTCAGTGTGTTAAGCAAAACAGAGCTTGGTGTTTGGAGGCTGTTAATGTGGCTAGAATTTGTGGGGCAGTTGACAAGGTGGAGGTAGACATAGAGAAAGATCCCTGAAATTCTGCAAAGGGGCTCTTCTCTGATCCTTGGGATGCAAGGTGAAATTCCCCAGGAAACAATAACACCATGCAACTGCTGATGAGAGGGTGACAGCTCAGTAGAAATCTCCAATCATGCAAAGAGCATAGAAAGCTGAGAGATGTTGGAGTTCTGACCCGACTATAGAGTCTAGATATCTTAATAATTAAGCCAGGCATTCAGTTGATACCTTAAAATAATAAAGCTCACTCTCTTTAAAAGTAAAAATCACACTCTAGATCTACTTTATACTTATTTTAATAACTTCTTTGCCTGGAACTAAGAATAAACAGACCCTTACAAGCAAAAAAACAAAACAAAACATCCCCCCCCCCAAATACCAAGTTTGAAACAGGAGAAAATGGTCCACATGTAATTTAATTGGCTCAAAATGAAGATAATAGCATAATACATAGTCTTCACAGTATATCATCTACAGTGTCCATCATAGGAATAGAAAGTCAAACAAATAGGGGCGCCTGGGTGGCTTAGTCGGTTAAGCGTCCGACTTTCGCTTAGGTCATGATCTCGCAGTTTGTGGGTTCGAGCCCCGCGTCGGGCTCTGTGCTGACTGCCAGTTCAGAGCCTGGAGCCTGTTTCAGATTCTGTATCTCCCACTCTCTCTGACCCTCCCCTGCTCACGCTCTCTCTCTCCTAGAAATAAATAAAACATTAAAAAAAAAAAAGTCAAACAAATAAAAAAGAAAAATAGGAGACCAACACTCATTACAACTTCTGAAAGATAAAAGCTTATAGAAACAGATCCACAGATGAACCAAATATTGGAATTATTAGGCAATGATATTAAAATACTTAATTACAAATATGATAAAGAATCTAGAGAGGAACAACTAAACAATTGGAAGAGGGTACTTCAGGAAAAGAAGGTGACTGTTTTTAAAAAAAAATAATGTTTATTTATTTTAGGGAAGGAGAGAGTGGAGAGAGAGAGAGAGAGCACGTACAAGTGCGGAAAGGGCAGACAAAGGGAGACACAGAATTCAAAGCAGGCTCCAAGCACTGAGCTGTCAGCACAGAGCCCGATGTGAGGTTCAAACCCATGAGCCAGGAGATCATGACCTGAGCCAAAGTCAGACGCCTAACCTCCTGAGCCACACAGACACCCCAAGGATGTGACTTTTTAAATTTTTTAAAAAATGTTTCTTCATTTCTGAGAGACAGACAGAGCATGAGAAGGGGAGGGTCAGAGAGAGAGGGAGACACAGAACTTAGAGCAGACTCCAGGCTCCGAGCTGTTAGCACAGAGCCCAATGCAGGGGTCGACTCATAAACTGTGAGATCATGACCTGAGCCAAAATTGGACATTTAACCCACTGAGCCAGCCAAACACCCCAAGAATGTGACTTTTAAAAAGAAATATTTCCAAATATTTAAGAAAGAAAATGCCAGTCTTACACAATAGATTTCAGAAAACAGAGGAAGAAAAAACATATCCAAATTTATTTTAACCTTGACAAAGACATTAAACGAAAATTACAAACCAATATTCTTCATTCCAAAAATCCTTAATAAATATTAGCAATATTGACAGTCATAAATCAATCATCATAATTTACCACAATAACATAATAAAGAGGAAACCATGATCATCACAATATATTAAGGAAAAGTAATTTAATTAAGATTTAAAACCAATTAAAGATAGAAATGGTTTTAGAAAAATAGGAATAGAAAGGAACTTTCTCAAATTGGAAAAGAACATTTATAGAATGTAATAGTACATTTAATAATGAAATAGTAAAATATTTCTCTCTAATATGTTGAAGGGAAGAACAGTACTCTCTCAAAACCACATAG
The DNA here is from genome assembly GCF_003009895.1 of Hyaena hyaena. Lineage (NCBI taxonomy): Eukaryota > Metazoa > Chordata > Mammalia > Carnivora > Hyaenidae > Hyaena > Hyaena hyaena. The sequence goes on along the minus strand of NW_024081094.1, from coordinate 701,700 downwards.
TGTTGCAGATCCCAGCTAGTACTCTTAGGGGAAAAGGAGAGAAAAGAAAAGGAGAGAAGAAAAAAAGAAAAGGAAAGTAAGATAAGGAATATATAAATAAAAGGCATAATAAAATCATATTTATTTTTAGAATGGTATAATTGTATCAAAATGCAAAGCGAAGATATCTATAAAGAAATTGCTAGAAATAAACAATTAATTGCCCGAGATTACTGGATTAACCAATATATAAATATGAATGGAATTTCTGTAGAGTAGCAAAAAAAAAAAAAAACAACAACTAGAAAACAAAATTTTATGATTATTTATAATAGTTTCAAAAATCAGAAATGTAGGAATAAATTTAATATACATATAAAACTCCACACTGAAAACTACACAATATTGCTGACAGAGGTTGAAGTCCAAAACAAAAGGACAAATGTGCTAGCGGTTGGGTTAGAAAACTTAATTTTTAAGATGTTATTTCTCCTAAATTAATCCAAACTTTCAATGCAATTCCAATAAAATTTTAGCAAAATCTTCTATAGAAGTTGATTCTGAAGTTTATGTGGGAATGAAATCCACATTATGTACCTCTTGACTGGTCAAAACTATCTAGAAGAAATACAAATTTGGAGGATTTTTCTATGAGATTTCAATACATATTATAAAACTAGAGTAATTAAGACATGATCATATTGGATTAGGATTAAGAAAACATCAGTGGCTCATAATAGAAATTCTAAGTCTAGATTTACACAATTGAAATCAATTGGTTTTTGTCAAAGTATTGAGAAAGAAGATTCTTTTAAGGAAATAGTGCTGGAAAAAGTAGATAACCATATGAAAAAATAAACATTGATCTTTTCCTCATACACATAAACAGAATTGATGTTGGCTCATAGACCTAAATATAAAATTTAAATTTATACATCTAGAAGAAAAGATAAGACAATATATTTACAAGTGTAGGATTGAGCAATGATTTCTTAGACTCAAGAAGCACTAAATATAAAAGAAAAATGATAAAATGTATTTCATTAAAATTGAAAGGTTTGCTTACCAAAAAAAAAGGATTTAAAAAAGTGAAAATCAAGCCACAGACTAGGAGAAAATATTCTCAAAACATATATCTAACAAGGACTCATATTAAGATTATGTGAAGAATACCGACAGCCTAAAAAGAAAAGGGAAAATAAAACAATTAAAACATGGGTAAAAGGGTTGAACAGATATTTCTCCAAATTTCATATAAGAATATGCACATGGAAAGCATTTCCTCTTCTTGGTGTAAGGACTTAAAGAAATGAATGTATAACACTTCTAATCATAAGAGTCAAACACCAGAGATAACCTAAATCTTTATCGATGTGAGGAAGGATAAACTGTGATATTTTCATGCAAACGAATACTGTTCTGTAATATAAAGAACAAAGTACCAATATAGATAATAATGTGGATAATTCTCACAGGCCTTATTTGAATAAAAGAAGCCAAGTGCAAAAGACTCCATACTCTATTATTCCGTGTATGTAACCCTCAAGCATAAACAACTGTTCTAAGAAATCAGAAGGGTGTTTGTCTGGATTATAGGCCAGTGAAATGACTAGAATAGAGCATACAAAATTTTCTGGGGTGAAGTAAATGTTCTTTAATATGCTTTGACTTCTATGGTATCAACTAGACATATGTGACCATTGAGCACTAAATACGTGGCTTATCTTAACTGAGATGCACTGTAAGTGAAAGATACAGACTAGATTTCAAAAACTTTGTATAAAAAAAGATTATAAAAGATCTCAATATATAAAAGATCTATGACTACATCTGGAGGCTCTCTGTATCTTTACATTTATCAAAATGCATGGAGATATATACTCAATATTTGTATATTTCACTGCAGGTAAATGATAGGTCAATAAAATACTCAGTATAAAAAAAAAAAAGGTGGGGAGAAGAAAAGTTAGTTAGCAGAACACTGCTGAAATCCAGGTGGAAAAGGATGGTAGCCTGCACTATTGTGGAGGTAATGGGAATGGAAAAATTTACAGAAATTTAAGAAATATTCAGAAGCTTGTGACTCAGTCGGTTAAGCGTCAGACTTCAGCTCAGATCATGATCTCACGGTTGGTGAGTTCCAGCCCCAAACTGGGCTCTGTACCTGTGGTTTGGAGCCGGCTTGGTATTTTTTCTCTCCACTTCCCCACTTGTGTGCACACTCTCTCTCTCAAATAAATAGAGAAAAATTAAAGAAAACTTAAGAAATATTCAGAAAGTACTATTGATAGCAACTTATGATTAATTTGATGTTAGTGTTTAAGATGGCACATTCAGGGATTATTCTTATAACCAAACAAAGTAGATGCAAATAAAATGTTTCATTAGAACCAATGAGGAGTTTCCAAAACTGGGTCTCACGTGAGAGACTGTTGGTCCCAATCCTTCCAGAGTAGGAAATGTACCAACCATTTCTCTGCTCTGTACAGACATCAGAAAATTACCAAATGGGAGTCTGGAGATGAGTTTAGAGGAAGCGACAAGCGGAAGAAAGGAGGTGAGAGAAAGTGGGCAGACACTGTACCCTAAACATCCTCATACCCCAGCTTACACATGTGCTACTGTTTGCACGAACTCAGGTCCATGCCATGTGTGCCTATTTGTGGTAGCCCCTTGGCTAGGAACGGGATCCTGTCTTTTTATAAACCTTGATTGCTCCCTCTACCAAATATAAAACAAACAAACAGCAGGTACATCCTTTTTCTCATTGCAGTTTCTGCCCTAACTTGTCCTATTTGATGAAAGAAAGGAAGATGTCATGTTCTTGTACAAAGAGGCCTCATGTACATCTCACAAGTGGGGCCATTCTCCCACTGTGATGAGAAGGGTAGGCTCTTGGGACCCCTTGTAGAAAATGCGACTATGCAATCTTGCTCTTTCTTGAAATTTAGGCTCTTCAAACCATTTTGCTCTAAGTCGTATGGGCAAAGGTGAGGACTTGCCTCATTTGTAAATGATTCTTGTGCTTTTAGTGATAAAAAAAAAAACACTCATCATGAATTATGTACAACCTTTAAGATTTTAATGGAGTCTTCATGTGAATCTCACTTATCTTTTTTCCATCTCCCTATAAGACTTATATATTCCTTAAATGATGTTCCTGTAGGGCTTTAAGTGTGGCATCATAAAAAATTAAAGAAAAATATGAGTTATTTAATGATTGTCTGATACATGGAGAATCTCTTTTTAACTTAAGTTTTAGACATAAGTTAAGAATGTACTATAACATTTGTAGAAGGATTAACTTTAAAATAGAATTGTCATTAAAAAGCTAATTAGTTTTTATTTTTCAGGATTACTGAAGTGAGAAAACTCATAATTTTAGGACATAATGTGTCTTTCTTCAACCCTACCAAACTTATTTTTAGTGTGGAAGAGGACAGAAACTAATGACAAGCATCACTGAATATTGAAGATGCACAGACTGAAAATTTTCATGCATATGAAATAAAAGTCTTCACAATAAAGTAAATAATATAAGACATCTTATACAAAGAAAACCACTTGTGAATTATAATGATGATTCCTGACATGTAAAATAAGTGCTTGTATGCATAACCGGATCTTAGCTAACTATGAGTCATGAGGAGACATTATAATAAGAAAATTCCTATATACTTGGCAAGCTTTTGTTAGCCACTGTATCAATCATTGTGACAACCCCTTTCACCAGCCAGATTCTTCTTATTTCTATCCCCTTCATTATTCTTGGTGGAGAGTCTAATGAGCGGTGAAATGTCCAAAATGTAGGAAGCAGGAAGAAGTGAAAGTCCTTAATAAGTCAGCATGGGAAAGTTAGTTCCCCTTAACGTTTCCTGAAACAAACCAAAAATGCCAATTATAGAAAGGATACAGTTTTTATCACAAAAGCTTATAAGGATTCACTATAGTTTAATTTACAACTCTTTCTAGAAATGCCTTTAGGTATATAAAATCATTTTGCCTCTTAAATTTACCTTAAGTAGAATTACTGGTTAATTTTTTTTTTTAAGAAAAAAAATGTCAACTATCATCTGCACTGTTACTGCTATCAGAGGGTTCCTGGGCAATTTAAAAAATAAACAAAGAAAGAAAACCAAACAACTGAAGGATTAAAAATTTATCTGGGCACAGGAACCATCTCTGGAGATTTAATGATAAACTCCTTGCTTTGAGATGCAGAAAATGTCACAGTTCTGATGCAGATGGGGAAACTCTCATTGAGACTTAAAAGCCCCAAATAGAATAACAATATAGATTTTTCTCCCTAGCTGAGTTCACCTTCCATATCCATGACAATTCATATAATAAGATGGGGCAGGAAGGGATATTCTTTACACTATTTTTCCCCCCAGGGATTGTCTTCCCTTTGATAGGCCATTGTAGGAAACTCAGTGTCCCTGTGTCATATATTTCAAGTCCTAAAGTATATCCTGTATGTATCAGGCAGGTGCTACAATACTCCTAACCTTCTTCAATATGCATTTCTGTTTATAGCCCCTGTCACAGGTCCCAGCTACTTTGTGTCCAGCCTTAAAGGGGAATGTTGTAAAGAAAAACAAAAGTATAAAAGACAGCAAAGTCTTTAAACAAATGTAAGGTCATTCAAAGCTTTCCTCCAGACAAAAGATAACTAAGACAAAGAGAGAAAGAAGTCATCTAAACTTCTCAGCACATCTCACATTATTTCAAGTATGTTTTATAATGCCAGTGATAATTATTAATGTTTTCCTATATTCACACACAATGTTCAACAGACATGTCCTTTTGCCAAACCAAAAAGCTCTCCATTTTTTCAGCTCTGTACTTATAATTTTCTTTATTCTGGATAACTTTAGATTTTAGGTAGTCATCTCTAACCTAAAGAAGTATACAAATATTCTTTTGGGCTGTTTCAATGACTTAATATATGTTCAAATATCTGGGTTTAGAGTACCAGAGACTTTTCTCCAAAATGCCTCCTCACTCCTCTCGTATCTTCATTTGGGCAAAGAAATATGAAATTTCTAAATATTTAGTGACATGATTTTGTGGAGCAGATTTGATTCCCAGCCAGTAGAATTAGAAAAATAAACAGAAGTTCAGAGAAATCTAAAGTGACATGGTGTATATCTTAGCAAATTTAAAAGAACAGAACTCATACAAAGCATGTTCTTAAATTATAATGGAGTTAACTAGAAATCACAGTAAGATAGCTAGAAAAATCCCAAAATATTTGGAGCTTAAAAAACATACTTCTAAATAACACATGGCTCAAAGAATTCTCAAGGGAAATTTTTAAATATTTTGAACTAAATGAAAATACAGCTTATTAAAATTTATGAGATAAACTACAAGCAATAGAGAGAAATTTATAGCATGAAACACATACATTGTAAAAAAGAAAAATTTAATATAAATAATTTAGGCTTCAACCTTAAGAACTAGAAGAGAAGAGCAAATTAAACCAAAGTAAATCAAAGAAAAGAAGTAATAAAAATTAGAAGAAATCAATAAAATTAGAAATAAGAATAGAAAAAAATCAATGAAAGCAAAGACTGATTTTTTTAATGACCAATAAAATTGACAAACTTCTAGCTAGCTAAGAAAAAAAGTGAAAAGCCATAAATCATAAATGTCAGAAATTCAAAAGAAGCAAACATTACTGATCCCATGGACATGGAAAAATAATAAAAGAATATTAGAAAGAATTCTCCTGACACAAACTTAGATGAAATAGACCAATTCATTGAAAGATAAAATTTACCAGAACACACACAAGGAGAAATAGATAATTTGGATAAACATTTATCTATTAAAGAAGTTGAATCAACAATTAATCTTCCCAAACAGAAATTACCAGGCTAAGATGGCTTCACCGTAAATTCCACTAGGCATTTAAAGAAGATATTATACCAACTGTCTCCAATCTCCCAGAAAATAGAAGCAGAGGAAGTCATCCTATGACGTCAGCATTACATAAATATGAAAACCAGAAAAAAATATAGCAAGAAAGGAAAATTACAGACCAGTATTGTTATACCCAGATCGCAGTATCCTCAATGACCAGAGACCGCCGGGGAGACCGAGTCACGCATGCAAAGGCATAGGGCTTTATTACGGGCTCGAGCTCGGGCTCACAGACTTCACCATCGCAGTGGATCCGTGCTGAGAGGCCCGAGCAAAGGCAGAGTAGGGTTTTTATGGGGTTTGTGACCGGGGAGTTACAGAAGTTGTGGCAGGGGAACAGTGATCCAATCATAATTATTCAACGCTATTGACAGCGGGTTTAACCATACACATTGTCTGGAGTATTCGTTACTTTTGGCGGGATCCAATTACAACATTTAGAGTACCTTTAAATTCAACCAATCACAGAGCGAGCCTAGGGGTCTTGTTCAGCGACTAAGGGGTTAACTTTAACATTAGGTAACAGGGTCCTATCTATAGTTTCTATCTCCAGGCCTCTCCCTTAGTAATGTGGAGGGTGGTCGCTGGCCTTTCCTGATTGGGTGTTGCAAGGGTGGTTTCTTCTGCCTTGGGCAATGTGTAACTGCCTGATAGTTTCGGGGAAGCTGGAACTCAGGCCTTCTAGTTCAGAGGGTAAACTTAAAGCCTGTCATGGAGTCAGTTTGGTGTAGACTTGTGTCCTTACAGTATCTCTCATGAACATAGATGCAAAAATCCTCAACAAAATATTAGCAAATCAAAACAACGTATTAAAAAATTACACACCATTACAAAGACATACGTATTCCAGGTATGGAACGCTGGATCAGCATTCAAACATCAATTGATATAATCCATCATATACACAAGCTAAAGAAAGAAAATCATGTGATTTATATCAATAGATGCAGAAAAAGCATTTAAAAAATTCCAGCACCCATTCATGATAAAAACCCTCAGCCAACCAGGAAGAGAATGAAAAGTTTAATAACTGAAAAGTTTAATAAAGAACATATACAAAACCCCCTATAGCTGACATCCTACTTGATGGTGAAATCTAGATGCTTTCTCCGTAAGAATGGCAATAAAACAAGGATGTCCTGTTTTACTCCTCCTATTCACCATTGTACTGCAAGTCCTTACTAATGCAAGAAGACAAAAAGGAAGGAAGGAAGGAAGGAAGGAAGGAAGGAAGGAAGGAAGGAAGGAAGGAAGGAAGGAAGGAAGGAAGGAAAAGGAAAGAAGGAAGGAAAGAAAGAAAAGGACAGACAGAAAGGAAGAAGGACAGAAAGAAAGAAAGAGAAAGAAAGAAAGAAAGAAAGAAAGAAAGAAAGAAAGAAAGAAAGAAAGAAAGAAAGAAAGAAAGAAAGAGAAAGAAAGAAAGAGTATATGTATTGGGAAAGAAGAAATGAAACTATGAAACTATCTTTGTAGATATGCCTGTCTATGTAGAAAATGCCAAAGAATCAACAAAAATCTGGACCTAATAAAGAGGTATATCATGGTTGCAACATACAAGATTAATATGGAAAAGCCAGTTGCTTTCCTATATGCCGGCAGTGAATTATAATTTGAAATTAAAAAAAAAAATCACAATACCATTAATGCAGCACAAACAAATAAATTACTTGTTACAGATAAATCTAACAAAGTAGAGACACAAACTATATGAGAAAAATTATTAAACTCGGATGAAAGAAATCAGAGATCTAACTAATAGACTTACGTATAATATGCAGCATTAAACATTTCCTAGAAGATAATAACTGAAATCTAAGTGATGTTGGACTTGATGATATTTTAGATACAATACCAAGCACAATCCAAGTAAATTGACAAGTTCATTAAAGTTAAAAATTTCTGCTCTACTAAAGACATTATTAAGAGAATGAAAAGACTGACCACAGACTGAGAGGAAGTATTTTCTAAATACATATTTTATAAAGCCTTGTACCCAAAATATATAAGGAACTCTTGAATCTCAACAATAAGAAATAACCAAACTAAATTATGGACAACATCTCATCTAAGAAGACATACATACGGCAAATAAAGATATGAAAAGATATGACTCAAGGGGACTGCAAGTTAAAGCATCTATGCCATACCACTACACACCTATTACAGAGCTAGCATCCGAAAACACTGGCAACACCAAATGCAGATGGGGTGTGGAACATCAGGAACTCTTGTTCATTTCCGGTAGGAGTGCAAAATGGTACAACCTCTGTGGACAGTTTTCAGCTTCTTACAAAGCAATCATACTCTTAAATATTTGAAATGAGTTGAAAATGTATGTCCACACAAAAAAATCTGCACATATTTACAACAGCTTCATTTTTCAGTGTCAAAAATTGGAAGCAACCAGACTGTCTTTGAATACTCTAATGGATAAAGAAATTGTGGTACATCTATACAATGGAGTATTTTTCAGAAATAAAAGAAATGAGCTATCCAGCAATGAATAAATAGAAGCTTAAATGCATATTGCTAAATGAAAGAAACCAGTGTCAAGGTACAGAATATATGATTCCACCCACGTGATATTTTGGAAAAAACAAAACTATGGAGAGAGTAAACAGATGAGTGGTTGCCAGAATTTTGAGGGGAGGAAGGGATGAGTAGGTGAAGTATGGCAGATTTTTAGGGCAGTGAAAGTACTCTGTATGACACTATAATGGTAGATACATGACATTATGCCTGTTTCAGACCCATAGAATTATACAACAGGAAGAATGAACCCTAATGTGAAATACAGAAATAGTTAATAATGTGTCAATGTTGGTTCACCAAAGGCAACAAACATACCACACTAATGCAATATGTTAATAGTAGGAGAAACAATATGGATGGGAGGGAGGAGAGGAGAAATATGGGAACTCTGTATTTTCTGTGCAGTTTTTCTGTAGATCTAAAACTGCTCTAAAAAATAAACTCTGTTTCAGGGCACCTGGGTGGCTTAGTCGGTTGAGTGTCTGACTTTGGCTCAGGTCATGATCTCTGGGTTTGTGAGTTCAAGCCCTGCATCGGGCTCTGTGCTCACAGCTGAGAGCCTGGACCTGTTTGGATTCTGTTTCTCCCTCTCTCTCTGCCCCTCCCCTGCTCGCTCGCTCTCTCTTTTTCTTTTTTTTAATATGTTTTTTTTAATATTTTTATTTATTTCTAGGAGAGAGAGAGAGACAGCGTGAGCAGGGGAGGGTCAGAGAGAGAGGGAGTCACAGACTGAAACAGGCTCCAGGCTCTGAGTTGGCAGTCAGCACAGAGCCTGACACGGGGCTCGAACCCACGAACTGCGAGATCATGACCTAAGCGAAAGTCGGACGCTTAACCGACTAAGCCACCCAGGCGCCCCCGTCTCTCTCTTTCTCAAAAATAAATAAACACTAAAAAAATAATAAACTCTGTTTTTTAAAAATGTGTAACTCTGTTTTTAAAAAATGTGTAATTGGCCTTACATTACTCAGCACCTTAGGAAGTGTTTGCTCACGTGATAATATGGTTGTTTTAAAAAATAAACATGCAAAAGTGTCTGGGTGTTAAGCTGAATCTTGATTTTGGCTCAAGTCATGATCTCACAGTTGGTGAGATCAAGCCCCACTTTGGGCTCTATCTAAGCTTACAGCATGGAGCCTGCTTGGGATTTTCTCTCTCCTTCTCTCTCTATCCCTCACCTGCTCTCTCTCTCTCTCTCTCAATATATAAATAAACATTTTTTAAAAACCCTAAACATGCAAAATTAATATATTCAATAATGAATGTCATCATGTAGCTGCCTTTTGTAGTAATACACCACGATGTGTCCATTGCTATAAGATGTCCATTGCACAGACGGGGAGGTAAAAATTTGGGGATAAGGTGAGGCGGATCTGTTTCATTTATCTTAAATCCTCTCTCCACCTTTCCCCACCTTGTCCTGAAGGCTGTTGTGAGAATCACATTAGCAGACTCTTTTGCCCAATAATGTGCTTTGACTCATAGCCGTGTCCAGCTAGTGGTGACCAATGGCAGGCACCAGAGGAAAGACAGAGATTGAGACTGGGTTTATGTTCCGTTTCTTTTCCTGTGAGGTCATCTTTGTCTTGCTGGGTCCCTTAAAGTGTCCCATCAGCTAGAGGGCACTATTTTCTGTATCTCTTTGTCTCTGTTTGTCTCCAGGTTCCAGTTACTGCTCCATCTCCCTACGCTTTCAGGCTAAAAAGCAAGATGTTTCCCTGCTCTTCCTAGCTGCCATATTCCTTGTAGTTTCCTTGCTGTCAAAATGTTACAAGTTGTCTTTTTTAAACAATCACCATAGTACTAAAATTGAATGTGCTTTCATCTTCCTGCTAGCCACATCCTTTCCAATACAGGGTTAATAAAAAAAAAAAAAAAAATCAGCATATGCCCTAAGATGAATATTAAGTAATTTATTAAGGTTTGCTAAGTTACCCCATGCTTCTTTTCTAAGATATTTATATAAGACTGTATATGTAGTACTGCTCAATAAGTACAAATGAATTTAATATCCTTTGTCTAACTCAAAGAAACTAATGTACTTTTCTTAATTTTTTCTTTTTAAAAAAATGTTTACTTATTTATTTTGAGAGAGAATTGGAGAGTAAGTGCAGGCGTGTGTGAGCAGGGAAGGGGCAGAGAGAGAGGGAAAGAGAGAATCCTAAGCAGGCTCCATGCTCAGCACTGAGTCCAATACAAAGTCTTGATCTCACGACTGTGAGATTAAGAGCTGAGCCAAAATCAAGAGTAGGATGCTTAACTGACTGAGCCACCCAGGCACCCCCAAAATGGAATCTTTCTATTCTTAAGAAAAAATTAGGCAAATGAAAAATATGCCTGTGTGTGTGTGTGTGTGTGCGTGTGTGTGTGCGCTCATACGTGTGTGTATGGGAAGGAACTGGCCAGACAAGGAGCAAAGAATCTTGCTTAATGGATAGAATAGCAATTTTAACAAGTCAGTTATTTATACTGATATTTTCTATATAATATTGGCATTAAACCAATTATAGAATTTTTTATGAAAACAAAATAGCTTCCTTAAAAGGGATAGACTACAGTGCTCATTTTCTAACAGCTAAATAATCCTATATTGTATGTCTTGGCCCATAGAAATAGTATAAATCTACCTATCTGTTCCAAACCTTTTTGAATTTTAGTGATTTCCTCTCCCCTAATTTTATAACAGAATTTAGGCTTTCTCTAGAATTCTTAATAGCAATTTGAAAGCCTTATCAAGAGTTTATTTTATTCAGATAATCTTTTGACCTTACTTTGGAAAAGTAAACCAACTTAATTACTCTTATGACTACGTCATTATAATAAAATTTTAAATTGGTAAGGTGCTTTGCCACTTTCAAAATGCTTTCCCACACATTATTTTTTTTTAATTCTTACACTGGTTTACAGAGAGCTTGAAATGATTTTTTTTTTCTGTATTACAGATGGGAAATGAAAGCCCAGCTAAATTAAATGAGTTTTCAAAGAACAAATAGTTCCCTAGGGAGAAACAGAATTTGGATAAAATCTGAGTCTTCTAATCTTAATTCTAATGCAATTCATTAATCTTAATTCTAATGCATTTCAGTCAATCTTATTTAAAAAATAGCAGCAATATTAAGTAATCAATTCAAAATAAAATACTTTCTAAAATCTAAAACTGCCTAATTAAAACTAAACAAACACACAAGTAAGAAACCTTCACTTTAAGAATCTGTGTTCATGCTATGCTGGTTTGTTACATATGCTGACAGAAGGAGGGCACAGAGTATTTACCCCAAGGATACAAGCCTAATGACCTTCAGTGAGGCATTTAACCCCTCTGTCCTCTACTAATGAAGAATAATAATTTCTTAGAGTAGGGTTGGCCGAATAAAAGGCATTTCATAATGGCAGTGGAGGCTGATGTTACCATTTTCACTACTATTTTCCCATATAAATCTGGATTGTTTTTTTACGCAGAAAGCTAGCATGGTGTTATCTGTTATTGGCCCTGAAATTTCAGTAGAGGAGGGTAGGGGAGAAATGAGAGTGTCTGTCTACCTGGATGCATTGGTTCTCTTATTGAGGATGTTTTTATTAATGTGGTTAATTTACTTAAATGTTTTATGATTTTCTTACTAAACAATGACTGGGAATACTATGAATATGTATCAATGAGAATTCAGTGGTAGTGTATGTAAAAACTGCTTTGGAAATCACACATGTTATTAGTCCATATGGTGATTCTGAGGAAGAATTGTAAGTCATGCTAAATAGTCATTATTCACTTAAAGGCTTATACCATTGTTTTGATAAATTAATAATCAAAATATGTATGGTAGATGATATATTGGGAATCAAATGGAAGACATGTGTGACAAATAATTTGAGTTGGTTAATACTAAGACCTGGACATGGCAGAAAATGTTAAAAATCATCTGTTCCCATAATACACACAGGGTACAGTATTGCTAACTAGCCTGAGACTCTCTACCCTTCCCTTAACCTGTAGGCTAAAAGGATAACATTGTCCCTTATTCTGCAACGTTTGAGACTTTCAAATTAATAAAGTCACTTTCAATGTGGAATTTTATTGGCAGATGAACATATATATGAACATAGATCAGCGAGTTTCAGTTACTGTAAGGTCTCTTGATTTTCTGTGTCTATATAATTAGGCTCTTTTTTGGTTTGTCCAATTGTAGTCAATTCTGATACCAAAAAAACACCATCATTAATACCTTTTATCCACTAGATGTCACTATTTTCAAAGTAATAAAATAGAATTTGTGCCATGATGTAATCCAAAGGCTATGATATCTTCAGTTTGCTTTTTGCAATCTCTTTCTCTGACCCAACCTCTCCTTCCCTCCCTTCCCTCTCCCTGTGTCTCTCTTATTCTTTCCCGCTCTCAGAATGTGAATTTTGCTTTAAAATAAATAAAACTAGTTGTCTAAGGACCATTTGGAAGGTAAAGCAGATTGATATGCCCAAATCTATACGTCATTTTTTGATACTGAAGATTTTCATCCTGAAATGTTGCTTTGGAAGAAAATAACACAGCATTAGATCAAAATAAGTGGGTTTTACCAAGCATTTCTTAAATAATCATAAACCACTTGCAAAGAGACGGCCTGAGAGACAAAGGAAGTTGTGTTACCATGGAAGAAAAATTTCCCCATCACTTTTTTCTTGTATGATAATTTAGAGAAAATTCATCCTCTGCATTTGTATAAATAAAACTCACAGATATGATTCAATCTGGGAAAGATTCAGTAAGCAAAAACAGTTGACATTAAACAGAACTCAAAATCCTACCTTGGCGAAGGGAGAAAAAACAACGGTCTGTAGCTGTTCATTGACTAGAAAAATAACACTTATTCAAAACAATTTTTCTTTTTCATAATTTATTTCTGAGAGAGAGAGAGAGAGAGAGAGAGGGACAGCATGAACAAGAGGTCAGAGAGAAGGGAGACACAGAATCCGAAACAGGCTCCAGGCTCTGAGCTGGCTGTCAGCACAAAGCCCCACGTGGGGATTGAACCCACTAATGGTGAGATCATGACCTGAGCCAAAGTTGTACACTCAATGGACTGAGCCACCCAGGCGCCCCACTGTAAATTTTTTCAAGGAAAAGTAAGCTTCAAAACATATTATATATTTAAAGTGGTTAATATATAATGGAAGGTAGACTTTATGCAACTTTTATATTCTTATTTCTGATTCTCTGTATTTTACAAAGAACAAGTATTACTTTCTTGTTTGAAAAACTGTATAAGCTGCACAATATGCTATTGTAAAAAATTAATAACATCCTCAACCCCTCTCTGGAATGTCAACAACAGAGAACTCATAGTGCTCCACACTGAGCTCTGGACCTGCAGAGCATACCAACCATTAACCTGTTGGAAGAATGAACTACAGATAATGTCGGGAGAAGCATCAAACATATTTTACCGACTTCCCTTTGCTCTGAACGTTGCCCATTATCACTTTTAAGCCCATGAGGCATCTGGGAACCTGTATTTGATTATCCAGAAAGAAAAGTCACCTGTCAACAATTTTCAGTGATTTTCTAGACCTACCTTTTAGTGAGAAAGATAAATACACATGAGCAGTGTCAACAAAGAGCAAAAAGGAGCTCAGAGATGTCAGCTGTACAAGGCAGCCGCTGTGGCTCAGTGGTGGCCGTCTTCTTTCACCAGGACACACAGGGTGACTTGACTCACTCGCTTGAGGGTGATCGATGTTATAGAGCCAGTGAAGTGGTTCGTTGCTTCTTCATAATTTTACTATACCTCCTGTTCTCCTCTCAAAGGGAATAAAAAAATTTAGTGGTCAGAAAAATTAAGTTTTATTATTATAATTTCATGACAAAGTTCCATTTTTGCTGAATAGGTTAAATCTAAGGTTAGCCTATATTTGCCATTGCCATTATACTGTAGTAGAGGAAATCACAAGGAAAATGTGTAATTGTCTACGTTTCTTCTATTTATTTATTTTTGAGAGAGCGTCGAACTCTATGAGTTTGCTTTTTTGCCCACCCCCCCATTCCACATAAAAGAAGGATCATATAGTACTTCTCTTTCTCAGTCTGAATTCACTTAGCATAATGACCTTGAGGTCCATCCATCTTGTCAAAAATATCAAGATTTCATTATGTTTACGACTGCATAATATTCCATTGTAGATATATATCATGGTTTCTTTATACATTCATTTGTCTATAAACATATAGATTGTTTCCATATCTTGGCTCTTGTAACTAATGCTGCAGTGAACTTGGAGGAGCATATACCTTTCCAGTAGCTTTTGTTTTCTTCAGATAAACACTCAGAAGTGAAATTGCTGGATCAGATGGTAGTTCTATTTTTTCTTTTCTAGGGGATGTAATCAACCTACGAATATATAAAAAAAAAAAGATTTCTGTTGTATCAATTGAAATTGAGGATTTGTTATAATGAGCAAATCCAGTGGTCTTTCCTCAGGTATTTATTGGTTTTGTTTACATGTTATTATATACTAGTGATGAATAATCTATCTTTCACTGGCATAAAATTACTACCAGAATAAAGGCATGAATACAAGAAGTGAAGAACAGTATTATCTCATAAAGGTAAATAATCCAGATCACAAAGAATTTTTGTAATTTTAGAATTCCTTTTTTTCATGTTTTCCTTTGCTTCCTGCATTATTAAGTCCATTTCTTATTTTACTTCTCATCACGGCCCTACTGCTTTGTTTTTCCTAAAATCTTGGTGATTCTTGTTTGACCATTTATATTTATTAATGAAGTACTGGTGGACCATGTAACTGGCAAAGGTTTCTTTTGCATTTGATAGGTTCCTTGACTAAAACTTCTCACCTCTGAATGTGAGGGATAAAGGAGGTTTGGGGTAAATGCATGATTTTGTTGTTAAGCAGATTTTCCTAAGATTCTCTCTCCTTCTCCCTCTGCCCCTCCCCTGCTCACATGCATGCTCTCTCTCTCAAAAAAACAAAACAAAACAAAACAAAACAAAAAAACAGAAACAAAAACAAACAAAAACAGTAATGTAATATTAGTGTGTTACATGCACTATTTGGGAAATACTCAAAAATTTTTTTCTGTCTATCTGAAGTTCACACATCCTCTCTTTTTGGTATTTTACCTGGCAGCCCCATCACCAGGTGTTTGTGGAAACTTAGCTATAACTTAGGTTCTGCTTTTCATCTTTCTTCATTCCAATCATCCATTTCATAATTCCACAGAACTACAAAGATAAATCTCCCACAATGATTAGTAGATAGGGTCAGTGGCACCAGCCACGCATGTAGGTAGTCTTTTCCTTACCCATCTGGTTCTTTGCCCAGGAAACTCCTGCTTGTCATCATTCACAGCACTCATTGCCCATCACTGTGAAAAGCGGTGCTTGTGTGGTACATTTGTGATCTCTTCTGCTCTGGTTAAGCCATCAATGAACTTTCATTTTGTCTTTCAGAAATTGGTCAAAACACTTGCCCTGAAAATAACATAGTTTTATATTCTTCACACTGCCGTGCATCCAATCATTTGATATATTTTTATAGTCTTTTGCATGGGACTTTGGAGAGGAAGAGAAACTATATGGATAGCAAGAGCCATTATCTTTCTGTGTGTATCCACCCCTCTTATTTAGAATTGTTCATCCAACCTCCAGGAAAAAAAAAAAAAAGTTTAAGAATTATTTCAGAGAATTCATAAGTTCTGATTGCACTTCTCTCTCTCAGCTGTTAACATATTTTTTTCTGCTGCAGTTTACAGCAAAATTCTTCAAAAGGATTGTTCATATTATTTGTCTCCAAACCTTCTTGTCATTCTGTTGTGAATCAACTCGAATGAGAATGAGGCTGTCATCCACAACCATTCCATATGACCACTGAGCAATCAGAGAATCACTTTCACCTCATATAAAGTATTATTCTGGGTTGGTCATTTTAGTCATTACTCAAACCTGTTTGGCTTCAAATACAGTGTTAATGCAATAGCTAAATGGAGGACAAAAAGAGTGAATGTAGGTCCTCATTGCACAATTTTTCCCATGAAATGGGTTAACTATTTACAATTTACATAAAAAGTATTAGAAAACTAATACTTTAAAACTAAGTTTTTAAACTAAATGTCAGAAACCTTTCTTAACACAATATGAAAGCCATCATCCTTAGGGGAAAATATTGATAGATTAATTACCAAAAAATAAATACTTCTGTGAATTGAAGGAGACCATGTCTTCATCCATTCAAGCTGCTGTATAACACAAGCACCATGGACTGGTGGCTCAAATAACAAACATTTTTTTCCTTACAGTTCTGGAGGCTGGAAAGTCCAAAATAAAGGCTCTGGCAGATTCAGTGTCTAATGAAGACCTGTGTTCTGGTTCATAAATAGACGTTTTCTTGCTAGGTCTTCACATGAATGAAAGGAGCAAGGGAGCACTCTGGGATCTCTTTTATAAGGGCACTAATCCTGTTCAGTAAGGACTCCACTCTCATGATCTAAACACTTCCCCAAATTCCTAACTCCAGATACCATTCCCAGTGGGAATTGGACATATCAATGTATGAACTTTGGAGAACACAAACATTAAGTTTTATGCAAAGCATAAAATAAAAAATTAAAATGTTAGAGAAACATGTATAGGAATTACTGACAAAGAATCATAATACTTAATATGTAATATGTAATTAGTATCTTAAGAATCAAAGAAAAAAGATGGAGTAACAAAATGGACACAGGGCATAATCAGGCTTGTCAGAGAAAAGATGTGCAGAAGGTTGTAAGCAGACCATATACAACTGTTCAGTTTGATGATAATCAGAGAAAAGGAAATAAAACAACAATTTGTTCCATTTCTTGCCTAGCAGAGAGATATAATCTTTAAGAATCTTAATATTCTCAGAGAAGATAAATATATAGATTTCATCATGCATGACCTATAGATGTTTAAATTAATAACAATAAATAAGAGGGAAAATGGCAATATGTAAAAATAAAAAAAAATTTAAAAAGCTGTACAAACTATATATATTTTACTTAGTCTATGAATTTATTCCAAGGAAATAATGAAATAATCAGGGAAGTATGCAAATATATATTCAAAGATATTAACTGTAATATTATTAATAAGATAGAAACATTTACAAATTGACAAAAATGGGTATTTGGTTATATAAATCACAGTTCATCTTTATGATGGTATATAATTCAGTTTTAAATAATAAAAATATTTAAAATCATGCTTTATGCTCTCAATTATATCGTTGAGTGAGAATATTAGCTTACAAAGTAGTACAGATAATTGTTACAGAATAGTACAAATGATATGCATATTAATTTCTCCTGCCTTCTGAAATTTCATATTCAAGAAGTATAGGTCCTGTATATTCCATTATTTATCTCTTAGATTCTTTCTCTCCTCTACCCCTGCTACCAGTGAACTTCCTGAGACTTTTCCCAGTTGAACTATTAAAATAGCTTCTTCAGTCTCTTTATGCCTTTCATTTCCATTTTATGACCAAAACAATCTAGCATTCAAATCTAATGATTCAATTCCTTCCTCAAAATTCATCAGTGGTTTTCTATAGCATGTCTTTTGTGTGTCCATCTCAGTCTACCCATAACTGATGTTGCGGCTAGACCTGCCCTTGTGATCGTTACTATGACTGCAAGATGCCCTTCAGCAATAAACATCAGGAAATTTTGAGAAAGACAGAAAGGTTCCTTATTTACAAGTCTTAGAAATTACATAACACACCTGTGGCCACACAGCGAGGTAGGACAGGGTGGGTCGGGGTGTGTGGCAGGGGGAGAGAGAGAACAAGAGCTTTGGGCTGGTGTTCTGCTTTAATTGGGGATAAGAGTGATGGCGTAGGGTTTTGTGGGGTCACTCATTATTGATGAATTTAAAACATAGAAGTAGGGGGCGCCTGGGTGGTTCAGTTGGATCAGAGTCCAACTCTTGGTTTTGGCTCAGGTCATGATCTCACAGTTCATGAGTTCCAGCCCCACATCGGGCTCCACACTGACAGCACAGAGCTTGCTTGCGATTCTCTTTCTCCTCTCTTTGCTCACTCCTTGCTCTGTCTGTCTTTCTTTCTCTCAAAAAAACAAATATATATATTTATATATGCAGGAATTTAAAATGAGAGAAGAGGGAAAAAAAAAACGACCCAAATTGTCAGTTGTGGAATTTAACCAAGTTGTCTAAAACATAGGGGCCTCAGGGTGGGTAGGATGCCTGGCTCTCTATCCAGTCTGTGGCTGGCAATGTATTGATAGAGACATTCATATTTGAAGTGGATGCCTCTTTGAAGTGGATGCCTGGACAACTGAGGCTTGCCAGGTACTTGCATTATAGAAAAGTGAAAACCCAACTGTCAGGGCTTACAGTACGATGCTGGAAATGTGCAAGCTGCTCAACATATAACACCCATCAGTCATTATGATCTGAAGCCTAGGTACCTGTCTAGGCTCATGCCTTATCATTGTTCTCTGTAATTCCCTTCTGTATTAATTTGCCAGAGCTGCCATATTAAATTACCACAAACATCATGGTTTAACAGTAGATAAATTTATTCCTTCACACTTCTGGAGGCCAGACATCCAAAATTAAAGTGTTGGCTTAGTTGGTTCTCTTTGGAGACTCTAAGGGAGAATACTCACTCCCCTCTCCTGGCTTTTGATGGCTGCCAGTAATGCTTGGTGTTTCTTGGCTTAAGGGTACATAACTCTAATCCTTGCATCCATCTTTCCATGGCTTTCTTTTTCTTTCTCTGTATGTCACCTCCCTTTTCTTTATAAGAATGCCAGTCACTGGATTTAGGTCTCACCCTAAATTCAAGATGGTTTCACCTGAAGAAATCTAATTGCATCTGCAAAAACCATATTTCCAAAAGAGGTCACATTCTTGGGGACTGAGGTTAGGACTGGGGGTAGGACTTGGGTGTATCTTTTGGGGGGACATAATTAAACCCACTAGACCTTTCTTTTTTATGCTTTACTATTACTGAAATCACATAGCTCCCATACCCATTCTCTTCCTTTACACATGTTGCAGATGGAATTCCTTCTGTCTAGAATTTTAATACTCATGTGTCTTGACAACTTTTCACTCATTTTTCTAGTTGTATCTCAAGGGCTAATTTGTACAAGACTTCTGTAACTCTTACATGAAGATTTAGTAGCTTCTCTCATGCTTCGAATGACTTAATGGCTAGTACATCAAAGCACTGCTACACTGAGGTACTTTCCCCAATGAGTCTCTACTGAGCTATGACTCCTTACAGACCAGGACCATGCGTTCCAAACTTTGCATCCCTAGGATTCCTGCAACTAGACAGTTAGCTCCTTTTGGCCTAACTTAACCAGATGCTATGCCATAGGATGCTTAAACCCATGCAACAGCTATTGCTGAGCACTAATTCCTCTATGTGATATGGCACTCAGTACTAAAGGAGCTTCCAGAGAAATGGAAGATGTAGCTTTGACCGTTAGCATTTTGGTATAGAGGAAAAACAAACTTTGAATGGATTAAATCACTATTTGAGACTAGCATATAATTATATAACAAAAGGAATGAAATGAATCATCACTGTGAGTCGGTAGGCTTCATGAAAGATGCATTTGGGCTGAACCTCAAAGAAAGTGGGATTTGGAGGACACTTCAAAACATCCTTTAGTTCATCAGATCATGGGATGATATAGCTCACGCAAGTAACTGAATCTTCAGTGAGTTCTGTTCATTTGATAGCTCTGTCCATGAAGAAAATGAGAAGAAAATGTCTTATTGCACAGAGCTCTGAATTACTCTGTGCTACTTTCTAACTATGTGACACTGAGTCTGCATTCTTATTCATAAATTGGAGATAGGAAATCTTGCCTTTTCTGATGGTTGTGTCAATTAAAATGATAGTGGAACATAGGGAAGGTGCCAACTTATACGTGTTAGTCAATAAAAGTGAAATCCTTTGGAGTTGGGTCTCCATTGTGTTATTATTATTTGTTTTGGTTTTGTTTTTGTTTTTCCAGTAAGCTAGTACCAAGGTCAATTAAAGATAGTGCCAATATGACTGGGTGACTAGATGATTGGCAAACACAACACTGAAAACTGTTGTTGATTCAGCTAAAGGGAACTGACTCTGACAACCTGGGCACTTACTTCCTGTCTTATGCTCAGAGAGGTCATGATAACCAGGTTTTGCCACTGATCAGGCAATAGAGAGAGCATCAGCTACCTACCTTCCCAAGGGATAAAAGAAGGGGAGGACATGGTGCTTGCTCACTTTAGAGCTTCTCTGTAGTAAGTTGTTAGATTCATACTGAGTTAGTAGCTAGCTGGGATTAAGAGCCTGCTATTGGTTGGTTTTCTGAATTTTCTCTTCTAAATTTACAGAAACCTGGGTAGGCAGAACAATTAAAGGACTCTTCAAATTGTGGAATTTTTCTAGCTGTACAACTATTGTTCTTTGTTGTCCTGATGGGGTGGTAGTTCTCAAACTTAAGTGTGGTCTTAAATTTAAGGACCAAAGTCCTTAAAGGACTTTTAAGCCTGGATTCCTGGGCACTCACTTCAGAGTTTCTTAGGAGGTCTGGGGTGAGACCTGATCATTTGCATTTCTAAGAAGTTCAGAAGTGATGCTGCCCATCCAGGGATTACACTTTGAGAACAACTAACACTTAATCTCATGAAAAGGCTTTGTCTTTAGTAATAACCTTTAAGTGATTAGCTTGTAACCATCTTCTTGCTACATCAGGTAGGAAACATGGAAATTGCTTTACTTTACTCTTAATGAAAAGTCACTGCCAGTACCTCAAATTTTTTTGACATAAATTCATTCTCTAATGTTCCCACTTGCCTTCTGTTTTCTATACCTGTGATGCCCTGTATGGTTTTTGTAACAGGCAAATTCCAACAAATTGACCAGAGTTGCTTTAAGTGCAGTGTTAAGAAGGAGTCTGATGTAGGGTTGCCAGATAAAATGTAGACATTCAATTTGGATTTCCAGCGTACAATAGACACTTTTTTTATACGAGTTTGTCTTGTGCTATATTTGGGATATACTTATACCAAAAAAAATTATTTGTTGTGCATTTGAAGTTTAAATTTACCTGGATGTTTGGTACTTTCATTTGTTATTATTTGGTCATCATAGTGGTGGCATACCCAGCCAGTCCAGCAGGGAATGTGTGGTGATTGCTTTGCCGACTCTGCTGGTGAAATGGGAGTGGGGAATCAATGGTTGCTTACACAAAGAATGGAACAATACATGTATTGAAACTGGAATTCTCTATCAGCTCTTCACTCATATTAAATGTAGGCAGGCTCCTTATCAGTAGGGGAACAAGGGGACATGTTTTCTGTCACAATACATCAACCACTTCGGTGCAAACAATTTGATATTCATTACCTGGAATTCACATAGTATGGGATGTGAGAGAAGGAGAAAGTTGGCAGCAGCTGCTGGGATAAGTGTTGCATCATTTTGTGATAATGGCACTGAACAGTGGAAGCCATCAACTGCTTTAAAATTAGGGCAGCTACAACTCTGCCATGAAATGACTGTTTGTCACTACACCTGGCTCAGTCCCACAAACACAGCTGGTTCTGAGAGGGCTCTATGATGCATTTGCTCTTAATCTATGGGTTTCATCAAATGGTTCTGGTATTTTACAGCCAAGATATCCTTTATACCATCAACTCTGAGTCAGTGTTTGAATCGGTCCCATAAAATTTTCTCCATACTAGGTATTTTACTAAGTGAAACCCTGTGTTCTTTCATATCCTGAAATGAAAGTGTAAGTATAGGGACACCCTTACAATGAAATGCTTTTTCAGCTTGTAAGAGCCATCAACATGCATTTTGGTAATGTGGACTCAAGTCTTCAGTGAAGAAAATAGTGTTTCCACTTTACTGTAGAAGGGCACACCCTACTCTCAAAAATGTGTATTCCAAGAAAACATTTGTTTATTAAATTCTTTTTTTTTAATTTTTTGTATGTTTTATTTATTTCTGAGAGAGAGTGACAGCATGAGCAGGGGAGGGTCAGAGAGAGAAGGAGGTACAGAATTTGAAGCAGTCTCCAGGCTCTGAGCCAGCTGTCAGCCCAGAGCCCGATGCGGGGTTCGAATCCACAAATGGTGAGATCATGACCTGAGCCGAAGTCGGACGCTTAACCGACTGAGCCACCCAGGCACCCCTTGTCTATTAAATTCTTAAATATTGATACAATATGGCCTTCTGTTTTCAAGATTAAGGAGACATACTCTTCTCTATTCCTCCTGCTTTGTACAAGTAAAAAAATCCAGATACTATATACAAAACAAATGTAAGATTCTGAAAGCTAGACAGGAAGGAGGCAGACAATGGACTCTGGGACAGAAATAACAACACAATGTGAGTTCCCTAGGCTTTCTTTCCACCTCATACATCCCAGGTTTGAAGCAGAGGGAAGTGTCTACTTGAAAGTATCATCAGGGGCACCTGGGTGGCTCAATCAGTTGAATGTCCAACTCTTGATTTTGGCTCAGGTCATGATCTCATGGTTCATGGGATTGAGCCTCTCATCAGGCTTCACACTGAGAGTGAAGTCTGCTTAACATTCTTTCTCTCTCTCTCTCTGCCCACCCCCCTGCCCATGCACACTCTCTCTCTGAAATAAAATAAAACAAAGTAAAAGTAAGATAAAAGAAGGAAATATCATCAGGCACTAGAAAAAGAAACTCTAATAAAAGCTTTCTGTCTCTGGTCAAAAGGCTCAGGAGAAGAGGCAGCAGTAATGAGGCATCTCCCACTCTCCCCACTGGTGTGGGATCAGAAGAAACTTAGTGGAGATTCAGGACTCTTAACAACACCCACTAAATTAAATCACTCCTCCCCATGACCTGTGGTGAAGGCCACATGGGGACTAATGAGGCATGGCTATATCACATGGAAACCTTGGCCACAGAGCTCTAGGGAAGCAGGAAGTCTAGAATTTAGGATCCAAAGCTTTGGACTAGCTGACTTCCAATTCAGCTTGTACCTATGAAGCTTTGGTCAAATCACTTTGTTTCTCTGAGCATCACCGGAGACCTAGTCGGGAGGAAATCAAACAATACAATTAACTAAAAGAAATTAAAATATAACATATTATAATTTGTGGTGCACAGCAAAAGCAGCACTGAGAAGGATGTTACAAAACTAAATGCATACATTAGAAGAGATGAAAAGTCGCAAGTCTGTAATTTAAGCTTCTACCTCAAGAACCTAGAAAAAGAGAGCAAAATAAATCTAAAGCAAGCAGAAAGAAACATAATAAAAATAAATCCAGAAACCAATAAAATTCAAAATGGAAAAACAATACAGGAAAGTCAATAAAATAAAAAGTTGTTTGAAAAGATCAATAAAATTGACAAATTTGTGACAAGATTGACAAAGAAAAAAAGAGACAAGACATAAATTATCAGTAGCAGAAATGAAACAGAGGAAAGCACAACAGCCCTTTAGATGTCCAAAAGATTATAAAGGGAATACTATATATAATTTGCGCACATAAATTTGACAACTTAGATGAAATGAAAAACACCAATTACTTGAGAGACACAAAATGCTACACTCTCACAATATGAAATAGATCACGTTAATAACTTTATAACTATTAAGGGAATTTAATTTGTAATTTAGAAGCTCCCTGAAATAATTCTCCAGACCCAGGGTGTTTCACAAGAACATTCTGGCAAACATTTAAAAAAGAATTAACACCAATTATACACAGTCTTTTCTAGAAAATACAAGAGGAAGCACAACTTTCTTTTTTTTTTTTTAATATTTTTTAAATTATTTATTTCTAGGAGAGAGAGACAGCTTGAGCAGGGTAGGGTCAGAGAGAGAGAGAGTCACAGACTGAAACAGGCTCCAGGCTCTGAGCTGGCAGTCAGCATAGAGCCCGACACGGGGCTTGAACCCACGAACCGTGAGATCATGACCTAAGCGAAAGTCAGACGCTCAACCGACTAAGCCACCAGGCGCCTCGGAAGCACAATTTTGTATTTCATTATGTGATTCTAGCTTTATTTTAATATTAAAACCAGACAAAAACAGTACAAAAAAAGAAAGAAAGAAAGAAAGAAACAGCAGGCAATATGTCTTAGGAATATAGATGCAAAAATCCTTAACAAAATATTAGCAAATAAAATTCAGAAATGTATAAAAAGAATTATGTGCCATGACCAAGTGTGGTTCCTTCTAGGGATGCAAGACTGGCTCAGTACTCAAAAATGAATCAATGTAATCCACTATACTAACAGGTTAAAGAAGAAAAATCACATGATTGAATCAGTTGATGCAGAAAAGGCATTTAAACAAATCCAATACCCATTCATGATAAGAAGTATCAAAAAAATAGGAAGAGAGGGGGACTTTTGCAGCTTGATAAAGAACATCTACAAAAAACCTGCAACTAACATCACACTTAATGGTAGAAGACTGAATGCTTTCCTCTAGGATCAGGAACAAAGCAAGGATCTCTGTTGTCACCATTTTAATTCAACATAATGATGAAAGTCTAGCCAGTGCAATAGGTTAAAATGGTAAATAAAAAAGCATATGGATCAGAAATAAAGAAATAAAACTGTGCCTATCTGCAAATGACATAATTGTCTACATAGAAAACCCCAAGGAATCAGGAGAACAAAACAAAACAGAACTCCTAGAACTAACAAGTGAGTTTGGTAAGATTGCTTAATACCTAACCAACATGCAAAAACCAAATGAGTTATAATTCAGTATACTAGCAATCGACATACAGATACTGATATTAAAAATACACATATAACTGTTCATAAAATGAAATACTTAGGTATAAATCTAACAAAACCTGTACAGAATATACTTGTTGAAACTACAAAATCCTGATGAAATAAATCAAGAAAGATCTAAACAAAGTGAGAGATATGGGTGGTCATAAATTGGAAGAATCAATAGATTCAAGATTCCAGTTCTCCTCAAATTGATGTATAAGAGTTAATTCTGATCAAAATCTCAGCAAAAATTTTTGTGTATATGCAGACAAGGTTTTTCTAATATTTATATGGGAAGCAAGGGAAGTAGAATAGCTAAAAGAAACTGGAAAAAGAAAAATAAAGTGGGAGGAATCAGTCTACCTGATATGTAGGATTATTATTTACTATTGTAGTCAGTATTCTGTGGTGTTGGCGGGGAAACAGACAGAGATCAGAGGAACAGAACAGAGAATAAATTCACAAGATTCTGCCCCACTGATTTATTTTAATTAAATGTGCAGAAGAAGTTCAGTAGAGGAAAGATAACGTTTTCAACAAATAGTGCTAGAATAATTTGACACCCATTACAATAAACAGAACTTTGAGTTAACTCTCATACCTTATACAAGAATTAATTCAAAATGTATCAGGAGCTTAAATGCAAAATGAAGAACTATAAAGCTTAAAAAAATAGAAAGGAATCTTGTGGAAAGGAAATCTAAGGCTTGGCAAAGAGTTTTGACACTTGACAGTAAAAACATGATCCATATGAGGTAAAACTGAATTTCACCAAAATTAAAAACTTTTTTCATGAAAAGATGAATAGACAAGCTATGAGAGGAAGAAAATATTTGTAAACTGTATATCCCACAAAGGACTAGTATCTACAATATATAAAGGACTGACACAATAAAAAAATACTCCAATTAGAAAATGAGCAAATGGGGTACCTGGGTGGTTTAGTTTTTTGAGTGTCTGAGTCTTGATTTCAGTTCAGGTCATGATCCCAAGGTTGTGGGATAGAGCCCCATGTTGGGCTCCACACTGAGCATGGGACTTGCTTTAAGACTCTCTCTCTTTGTCCCTTTCCCCCACTTGCATACTGTCTTGCTCCCTCTCCCTCTCTTTCTCTTTCTCTCTCTCCCAAATATAAATTAATAAGTAAGTAAATAAATAAATTTTTTTAAAAAAGGAAAAGAGCAAAAGATGCAAAGAAATATCCACACCCCCCAATGATATCCAGATGACAAAAAAGCTCATGGAAAAGATATTCAGCATCATTAGCCATTAGGGAAAGGCAAATTAAAACCGCAATATCAGTGGGTACCTCTCAGAATGACTTTAAAATAGTGACACCACCAAATGCTGGCAAGGACAAAGAGAAACTAGATTATTTATACATTGCTGGTGGGCATGTAAAATTACACAACCACTATGGAAAATAGTTTTACAGTTTCTTAAAAACAAATGCAAGTACAATATGTCCCATGTCCCCAAATGGGCACTTTTGGACACTTATCCCAGAGGAAAAAAAATATGTGCACTCAGAAATATGGACATAAATATTTATGCAGCTTTATGCATTATAGTCCCAAAGTGGAAACAACCTAAATGTCCTTCAATGAACTGTGAGACACACATATTATAGAATACCACTTGAGAAGAGAATGGGATGAACTATTAATATACACAACAACCTAGATGAATCTCCAGAAAATTAGGTTGAGTGAAAAAGCTAATCTCCCAAAGTTACATAAATTATGAGTCCTTTTATATAACATTCTATAAATAAGAAATTTATAGAAATGGAAAACAGGTTGGTATTTCTTAGGGATTAAGGAAAGGCTGGGGGTGAAAGAAAAGTAAGTGTGGTTATAAAAAGACACCATGAGGGATCACCGTGTGATAGAAATATATTATATCTCAATGGAATCAATGTCAATATCTTGGTTGTTACATTGTAGTAGAGTGTTGCAAGATGTAACCATTGGGGGAAACTGAGTAAATGTAAATGTATCTGTGAATCTATAATTATCTCAAAATAAAAAGGTTAAAAATTATGTAATCTTATGCTTCCTTGCCTTTCAGACTCAACTAATTCTGAACTTAGGACTGCCGATCATCATCTCATTTGATTTTTGTAACAATAAGTAATTAATATTTTACTTTTAATGAAAGTAACATTGTTGCTCTGACAATTTACATAATTTTTCTAAGGTTATGTTTTTGTAAATGAGTATTTAAAATTCTTATGGTGAATAGATAAAAGTCACAGACAAATTCAAATCAGCATCTTCTAATGTCACATTTGATGCCCCTTATACTATACTACTCTCCCTTCTCAGGGAACTCTGTCATTTATTCTTTGAAGTGGTTAATAGAGAGAAACTATTTTAGAAAGTAGATTTAATATTTGTATGGCATCATATACTTTTAGACCTATGACTCAAGCAGGCAGGTAATATTATCCCAATTTGAAAACTGAGAGAACTGAGGCATATCATGATTAAATAGCTTGCTTCGGGCATCTTGAATTCCATTGAAACATCAGCAGGGGAGAAAGGAAGTGGCCAACCACTCGCCAAGGTCACTAGTGAACATTTCTACTGAGATAATTCTTGCATTTGTTTTTAAATTCATTTATTTCTCCAGGGTGCCTGGATGGCTCATTTAGTTAAGCACTGACTGTTGATTTCAGCTCACGTCATGATCTCGCTGTTCCTGGGATCAAATGCCACATGGTGCTCTGCATTGTCAGAGGGTGGCCTGCTTGGGATCCTCTCTCTGCCCCTCCCCTGCTCACTCTTTCTCTGTCTCTCTCGAAATAAAAGAAATAAACCTAAAAAAATTCACTTCTCTTTCTCTTTTTGTATGATTTAAATAGCAAACATCAAGTCCAAACCACCTGAGCTAATGACACTGGTTACTTGTATTCAGTTTTGAAACAGGGCCATCCTGTCTACTTTACTGCTGAGGTATATATCCAGCTTGCTTCTTCCTTCAACAGAAGAACCTCAGCTAGGTCAAGATTTTCTATAAATTTTAATCCTATAATAAACTTTTAGTTGGCTTTCCCCACTTCTGATTTTTGTGTCTTTTAATTTCTTCTTCATTCTAAAATTGTTAAAAAATATATTGAATGTTTCCATTCCTCTGCTCTGTGGTATATTTTATTATTGTTCAACAATAATCTTCGTGTGTGGGGATTTTGCTTTTTACCCCACTTAGCCATAGTCCAATTATTTTGGACTATGAAATGTGAGTAGATGTGATATGTGTTACTTCAGAAGCAATTTTTAAGAGCTTGTGAAGGGCTCTGTCATTACTCTTTTTCCCTTGGTGGTATAGCAAGCATGGCTTCTCTGTCAGCCCTGGTCCTGGAGTAAAGGAGATAGAGAGCAGAGGCTCAGTGGAGCCATAATAGACATTTAATGTGAACAAAAAATGTATACCATTATTTTGATAACCACTAGCACTTTGGGATTTGTTTGTTATTACAGCACAGTGCTGCTTGAGGTGTCTGAGACATGGGCTACATTCTCTGATAGCTTCTCTGTGTGCTTACCATAACAGCTTAGAAGATAATCTAAGCCTCAGCCAACTCCACTGACCTTATCTCCAGCCATATTCCTAACCCCTAAAGAGTCTCCAAATGCATGAAACATATTTTTGTTTATTTAATACATTTACCATGATGTTGCTATTGTAAGAAACACTCTTCTCCACTATAAGTCAAAATCTTTGATTCCAGTTAAGTTTCATTTCTTCAGAAAGTACTTCACGACTATCTGCAATCTAAGTTATGTCTCTCTTTTACACAAACACAACTATCTATTGTTGAGAGTATTCTTTTTTTCATTTTTTAAATTTTTAATTGAAGTATAGCTGACACACAATATTATATTAGTTTCAGGTGTACACAAAGAGATTCAGCAATTATATGCATTATGAAATGCTTATCATAAGTGTAGTTACCATCTGTCACTGTGCAAAGCTATTACAATATTATTGACTATATTCCCTATGCTATACTTTTCATCAGACAACTTTTCTTCTACAAATAAGTGTATTCATGAAATTGTGAGGCAGTTGCATTGCTATTGTCACTTTTCTAAAGAGAAAATCAGGGAACAGAATGTGATGAGACTTCACTGAGATTTAGTTTCTCAAATTTATTAGATTGCATTTCTGATAAAATATGCACAGAGTTAAGGATTTGTATTTTATGTCCTGAAGCCTAATTAATAAATATTAAATACAATTCATTGATGCATTAGTAATTTATTAGGTTTTGAAAATTGAACATTGAATTTCATAAGAAATTACATATAAATAATTAAATACAATCTTAGTGCAATAGAAATGTGATGAATTCCATGATCCACAAATCCATATTGCTATAAAAAACAGCTAGGACCTAGGTTAACCAACTCTTAGAATTTTGGATTCTCAAAATGTTCCATAGACTCTAGAAAGTGCAGAGTCACAGAAGCACAGGATTTGTAATTACTACATTTGTGTTTGTTTACTTATTATTATAATCTGTTTTCTCCACTTGACTACAAACTCAACAGAGGCCATGGCTGAATCATTGCCAAGGACTATACTTGACATAATGTAGAAGTTTAAATAGTAGCATGGTAAAGATTTCTTTTTGCAGAAATATAAAACAGTGAAGCTTTCTTTTTGTTGAAAATATGAGTCCACCTGAATTATCATGTGTAATTGAGTAGCAGTGACATTTCTATAAATACAGTGAATATTCAATAAAAGTTCTTCCTATGGATACCCAAAACCACAGTATATTTGGCATTTGTTTAAGAAAATAATACTCAGTGATTTTTATGAAGGTTATTCTCTATGTTGACATTTTGTTTGAGCCAACAATAGCTGCTATTTATTGCACACATTATATGTCAGGCACTGTTGGAATGTATAATATATTTTATATTATTTAATATTTACAGCAATCCTGTGGCATAATGTTTTTTTTAATCTGACAGACAAAAATAAAAAAATCTGATGTCTAGAGAAATTAAGTGATTGCCTAAAGCCCTATAGGTAACAAGTGGCACAGCTTGGACAGGAAATCAGCTCTGTCCAAGTCAGTGTCCTTGACTCTACACTGCCTGCTTCCCTACAGTACCATGACCAACCCCTTCAAGTCTCATATAGATTCCTGACTGCTTATTTTAGAAGGTTACAGGTTGCTTATACTTTTCTCCTTCAATGCTAAATTGCAGTAAGAGATTACATCTGCTTTTTATTTTAATTTCATCACACAGTGATAAAACCAGAAATTTAATGATATCGAAAATGCTAGTATTTCATGATAAGGAGTCTATATGGTCAGCTTAGTTGATAAGTTAATTGATGCTTTTATCTACTGTGAATATAAAACAGCCAGCTTCATTATGTAAACTGCCTTCTTCTGTGTAACTTGACAAGATCAATATTCTCTGAGATTCTAAGTTGCAAAGAGAACTGAACAATGGGAACTTGATAAGTCAGGTGCTCTGCTATCAGTGAAGAGCCCACATTTTATTAGGTCCTTTTTCTTGTTAAAAATGCAGATGGCACATTCTTAAAGAAGTAATACAAGGTGCCTTAGATCAGTCAGTAAATGAAAAACAGACTACATGGTGTGATGAGGTACCCTAAACTCCCTTTAGTACTCTTTCTTACTCCTCTCCTTTTCCAGGAATCCTGCCTAATTTTAGAGACATTTTCAAGTAATTATGTAAGAATACTTACAAAATGCTTTTTCCCCCTCCTTTTTTTTTAGTGTTTTTATTTATTTCTGAGAGAGAGAG
Organism: Hyaena hyaena; assembly: GCF_003009895.1. NCBI lineage: Eukaryota > Metazoa > Chordata > Mammalia > Carnivora > Hyaenidae > Hyaena > Hyaena hyaena. Next base: position 670,691 of record NW_024081094.1, on the reverse strand, counting down.
AGTGTGTGTGTGTGAGCAGGGGAGGGTCAGAGAGAGAGGGAGATACAGAATCTGAAGCAGGCTAGAGGCTCTGAGCTAGCTGTCAGCACAAAGCCTGACGCCAGGCTTGAACCCACGAACCGTGAGATCATGACCTGAGCCGAAGTCGGACGCTTAACCGACTGAGCCACCCAGGCACTCCCAAAATGTTTTTATTTGGATTTATTTTAAAGCATCTTCTCCAAAAATATCATTGCCAGAACCTAAATCCTAGTCCCATTTTCCTTGCAAGGATAACAAGTCCCTTCCAGAAGTGTCATTCACTCTAGCAGCAATCTACAGGTATCATGTCATTGATACTAGTGCTAAGAGGGGTGGGCAAAGGGCATAAATATTTAATAATTCTACCTCTCTCTACAGACTTCCTGGGAACAAGGAGAATAATATTTAAAGACTCTTTGAAATGCTACTTAATGACTGAATTATTACATCCATTCCAACTGTATTTATTGAAAATATCCCTAAAGGTCTTATACTTTTAAATTATATATTGTGTGTCAGGTACTGTGTTCTGCACTTTCATTTTGGTTTTATTACACATTAACCCTATAAGGTATCTATGACTCGCTCCATTTTACAGATGAGAAAACTACTAATTTTAAAGATATTAGTGTCCAAAATCGTCCTTTTGGCAAAAAAAAAAATGGAGCCAGAAGTTGAAGTAGGAGTTTCTAACTTCAGTCTCTGCCTTGCTTTCTACTAGTGCCTATATTGTGCCGAATCTTTTACCAGGCATGCAAGGGAATCCTGCCACATCCAAAGGTAACCAGAATTCCTGTGGTGCTTGTAGATAATACCGATTCCTAGGACACATCTTGAGAGTTTCTGATATAAAAGTTTTGGATAAAACCTGGAAAAAAGTATCTTTGCAAGCATCCTAGGAGTTTCTGATCAATCAATTTAGGGTAATTTCCAGGATGTAAAGAGAAATGCAACTGGATTCAACATTCTAGGTGATTTGATTTTTACAAAAATTATTAGCCAATGACAATAAGAATATACATTTGAATATATTCTGCCTCTATAAGTCCACACTTCATAGACTTTAATAAATTCTTTTAAAAAATTTTTTTAATGTTTTATTTATTTCTGAGAGAGAGAGAGAGAGAGACAGCATGAACAGGGGAGGGTCAGAGAGAGAGGGAGACAGAATCCGAAACAACCTCCAGGCTCTGTGCTAGCTGTCAGCACGGAGCCCAACGCGGGGCTAAAACCCATGAACTGTGAGATCATGACCTGAGCCAAAGTCAGACGCTTAACTGACTGAGCCACCCAAGTGCCCCTAGACTTTAATAAATTCTTATTCAACCAGAGAACAAATGCATTTTTTTGATAATTATTACTTGTGTTTTTTAAGATGAGAGAAAAATAAAACTGTTTTTGTTTTTGCTTGCTTAAAAATTATCTGATAGCCTTATGGGGCTTCCTTTGTATGTAACTTTTTTCTTGCTGCTTTTAAGATTCTCTCTTTATGTCTAATTTATGCCATTTTAATTACAATGTGTCTTGGTGTGGACCTCCTTTGGTTGATTTTGTTGAGGGTTCTCCGTGCCTTTTGGATCTGAATTTCTGTTTCCTTCCCTAGATTTGGGAAGTTTTCAACTATTATTTCTTCAAATAAATGTTCTGTCCTTTTTCTCTCTCTTCTTCTTCTGGGATCCCTAATATGCAAATGCTATTAGGCTTGATGGTGTGACTGAGTTCCCTTAGTCTATTTTCATTCTGCATTCTATTTTCTCTCTCTCCTATTCAGCTTCATTACTTTTCATTACTCTGTTGTCCATGTCACTTCTGTTTCCACTAGTCTACTGTTTATTCCATCTAGTGTATTTTTTTTTTAGCATTTATTCAGTTTTGAGAGTCAGAGAATGAGTGGGGAAGGGGCAGAGAGAGAGAGGGAGACACAGAGTCTGAAACAGGCTCTGAGCCATAAACACAGAGGCTGATGTGGGGCTCAGACCCACAAACTGTGAGATCATGACCTGAGCTGAAGTTGGATGCTTAACCGACTGAGCCACCCAGGCACCCCCGGTCTAATGTATTTTTAATTGTAGTTATTGAGTTCTTCATCTCTGATTGGTTCTTTTTTTTAAAATTTTTCTCTTTATTAAGAGTCTCAATGAGGTCTTCCATGCTTTTATCAAGTCCAGGGAATATCTTTATAATAATTACTTTAATTTCTCTTTCAGGCATATTATTTATCTCCATTTCTGCTTCATTTAGGCCCTTTGCTGTGATTTTTGTCCTGTTCCTTCCTTTGGGACATATTCATCTATTTTGTCATTTGTCTAACTCTCTGTGTCTGTTTCTATGTGTAGAAAAGTCACCCATGTCTGTTGTCTGGAAAGTAGTGGCTTTATGAAGAAGAGGTCTGCAGTGCCCTGCAGTTCAATGTCTCTTGTTCACACATGTGCTGCATGTGTCCTGTTGTTGTGACTGAGGCATTTTTACTTTCAGTCATCTGCAATGTATCTCTTTGCCTGTTGCGGGCCAGGTTTGTTCCCTGTGTTGTTAGTGGGCCAATCAGGGGCTGCCTCGGGCTTGACTTGAATCGGACCAGGTGTTTTCCAGAGCTGTGATTGCAACAAACTGCAGGGCACTCTCCCTGCATTGTCCTCTGAGGAGCTTTAGTTGGTGGGTGAGGCTTCCAGTCAGAGCAGATGTCTTCCCCCAGCCCACTGCTGGGGCCAGAGTCTGACTGGTTATTTTTCCCTCTCCTGGGGGCAAGAGTGACTTCAGAGTAACGCTGGGCCCCATTGGGGCTGCTTACACAGTCTAGCTTGAGGCACCACTTTGGAGGGGCTCCAGCCAAGGGCAGATTGGAGGTGGAAGGTCCACAGGAGAATTCAAGGCAGGGCATGTGGTATTAGCAAGGTTTGCACAGATCTATGCGAGGGGACCTGGAGTTGAGGCCTTTCTGGAGGGGGCATGTCTTCCAGAGAACATGGAGGTACGGCACCCTGTTAACAAGCTGGGTAGCGAGTGTTGGCACAGAGTTGATTTTACAAGTGTCCTTGTGTCTTGGCTGGAGGGCAAAGGAGGGAAATGGTATCTGCCAGCTCCTTTCTTCATAAATAAGTTCCCCCAACAATCCCTGCCCCTCCAGCATGCTTTCTGAGATTAGTAAACAAGTTTTTCAAACTGCTGCTTCTATGCTGTATCACTGCACGGCTGTTTGCTGTGCTCTTATTAAAGGTTGAGACTCAGTTTCTATTGTCCTCCCTGCTCTCAGCCTGTTGACTTTTAAAGTTTCAGGTGTTAAGCCCTACTGACTGTCAGCACTTGCAAAATTCTGCCCTTCTGGTTTTCAAAGCCAAAGGTTATGGGGGATTTGTCTTTTGCATGTGGGTCCCCCATGCCTGGAGTGCCTGATGTGAGGCTCCGCTTTTTCTTCTGTCCACAGCTATGGTGTCCCTCCCTCCCATGGACAGCCCTGTGGGTTTATTTAAGTCCCTGCCCTTTCCTCTCTCCTGAGTGTGGTCTACATTTTGCCTTGGAGAGGCTGTTCTGCCAGTCTTCAGGTCATTTGCTGGCTTATTTACACTGATGTGAGTGTTACCTAGTTGTACTGGTGGGCTGAGGGGGAGCTTAGGGACCCCTATTCTGCCATCTACCCCAGAAGTCTGTTTTAAGCACTTTAAACATGTTAATTCATTTAATCCTTACAACACCTCTATGAGGTTGTTCCTATTATTATGATTTCCATTTTACCTGTAAGAAAACTGAGGCACAGACTTGCTAAGCACATACCACTGATCTCTTGCAATTTTGAAAACTGAAGTATCCACATATATAAGAAGAATAATGAAATCTATTTCAACCTGGGAGTATTAATTTTCTAAGTTCTTCAGCACTGGATTCCAGCCGAGGAAATTATTTGTTTATTGAGCTGCATTATAATTCCCTGGAACTTTGCTCCCATAAAGCAGTAGTTCAATGTTCTACATTACTTATTAACATGTGCATTGTGTAAGGTTTGTTTTTACAGGGAAGAGGCAACATTTAGTATCTACAATGAATTAAGCTAAATTAGCAATCCTCATAAAGTCAAGAAGTTCTGAGTTGAATTTTCTTCTCATCAAGGTATTTACACACTGTGATTCACATTATTCTCCTTGTGGAATTTTATGTATAGTAAGCATGCATATAGATATGGGATATGTGTGTGATAATTATTACTACAGCTAACAATTATAGAGCAGTTTCTATCTGCTAGGCATTGTGTAAATATTTCTCATGGAGTATCCCAATTAGTCTTTGTAACTATCTTGATAGGTAATTTCTTTATTCTAATTTTACAGCTTTAAAAAAACAGTTCTAGGGGGTGCCCGGGTGGCTCAGTTGGTTAAGCCTCCAACTTCAGCTCAGGTTATGATCTCACGGTTCGTGGGTTTGAGCCCTGTGTTGGGCTCTGTGCTGACTGCCAGCTCAGAGCCTGGAGCCTGCTTCAGATTCTGTGCCTCTCTCTCTCTAACCCTCCCCTGCACACGCTGTCTCTCTCTCTCTCAGAAATAAATTTTAAAAATAATAAATAAATAAACAGTTCTAGAGGCGTAACATTTGTAAGGTCTAATAAAAGATAGAGTTAGTGTTTGAATGTAGATATTTAACTTCAGAGATTGCCTTCTTAAACACCATGCTCAGATTAACGCCAAGTCACACAGATGAATCCAAACGTTGAATGTTGGCAGTTGTTTCGTGACCACCTTCTCCTCCCCCCAAAAAGATCACCTATATAACTGCAGGTGAAAAAGGTTTAATTTCATATTTTATATTTACAATGTATTTATATTTATATTATATTTAGGTGAAAACATAATAGGTGGCATTTTTAGTCAACCACAAGGATAACTGCAACATTTTTAAAAGCTCATAAAACTTTAAATTGTGCTGACATTTGGATTTAATTCATGAAACATTTCTTTAAATTTTTTTAATGTTTATTTATTTTGAGAGAGAGAGAATGTGTGTGCACACACATGCGCGTGTGCACATACACACACACATACGAGTGGGGGAGAGGCAGAGAGAGAGGGAGAGGGAGAGAATCTGAAGCAGGCTCCATGCTGTCAGCAGGGTCCAATGTGGGGTTTGATCTCATGAACCATGAGACCATGACCTGAGCCAAAATCAAGAATCGGCCGCCTAACTGACCGAGACACCCAGCTACTCCAATTCACAAAACATTTTTAAGCACCACCAAATATCCAGCACTATGCTTAGTGCTAGGTTTAAAAAAATTTTTTAAGATGGACTCACAACTTCAGGGAGCTCAGAGTCCTTCAAGGTGGAGAGAATTTGTATGAAGCTTGGATACAAAAGAGTATGTCCTATAAGCACAAAGTCAATAAATACTATATGAGTCTAAAGATGAAAACCATTAGTTCTGCTGCACTGGAGAAGAGCCTGGAACATTTTCAGAGTAGACACATTATTCAGAGTGGAGTTTAGAGATGAGTAGATAGAATTTTACTGGATTGAAGGGTAAACATACGGAGGAAGAACATATGTGGTATAATGGGGGGATGGTTCACAAGATGGTCCAGTGAAGGAGACAATGAGCCTAGAGGGTAAATTGGGTCCTCTAGATTATACAGGTACCAGAGTGCTTTGCCAAAGAGTGTGGATTTTATTCTGTAGACAGTAAAAAACTTATTTTAAGCAGTGGGTTATCACTATTAGACACGCATATCAGATACAGTTAGGGCAGTAAATGATGGAGCGATCCGGTAATGGCTTGTGGAGCTGATCCCACAGACCTCTATGCGAAACACTGAGCACAGAAGGAGGAGGAATAGGTTCCAGAGGAAATAATTTGATTTCATATGTTGGAGTTTGCGGTGCATGCAGACCATCCAGGTGACAGAGTTTGGGTCAGCAGTGTGAAGTGCAAGTGAGAGGCTGGATCAGCAGATCTGGAGAGCACAGGGGAGCTCCTTGGCCTTCCCTTGGTGTGAGTTGCCAGTCTAGATGCCTAGGAAGCAGTGTCCCAGTGCTGCTTTGCATTGCCTAGATTGCGGCCTGATTAAGTATTCGATTCTACCTGTCACCTTTTAGGAGGAACACTGGAAAACCCCCCAAAGGCAGCTAGATGTTGAGGAATCCAGATCTATCTTTCCCGAGATACCCTTAGTCTGGAAAAGAATACGAGGAAGAAATGGTAAATGTCTTCAACTCTTGACAGGTCTTCAGGAGACAAACATCTAGGCAGAAAGATGCAGCTTGAAGACAGTGGTTGGCTCTCACTAGGAGTTTGCACAGGGAGCTGCAGCCCAAGAAACAGTAGTAAATCAACTGGTCAGCTCTCTGGGCTCTCTGCGTGGAACAGAAGTAAAATGGAAAAAACAATCCAAAAAATTATTACATTTGAGTGTAGGGAAGGCAGCTACCACCAGAGGGCAGCCACACCTTGAGATGCCCTACTGCCCAAACAAAGCAAACCTACCTGAGGTTTTGATGGAATCCATGGCTTTGAGGGAAATGCTGCTGCAACATGGTCACCAGTCATCAACACATGGGGTTGGAGGGGGCGGTAGTAGGAGAATGGGGAAGAATTTGGAGCCTACAGATTCCCAGGCTGGCAAGTTACTTGATCCACTTACCTGGCACTTCAGAATTAATTGGGTTAATATCAATACATGGAAAATAGGCTTTTTTATTTCCTTTCTCTAATAATGGAAGCCTCTTGCTCCTTTGAGAGCAGGGAGCACTTGATGAAGTAGATTTAGGTAGTGACAGCCTCTGCATCTTAAGAAAGTTGTTGTGGACTCAGTCACAGACCACTTAAGAGATTAAAAAATAATAGAGAATAAAGGTGGAGCCTGAGCAAACAATGTGGACCCTACTAGCACAGAGATATTTGTGAGTTTTAACAATAGCTACCTTTCTGGAGTGTGAAGAAAGCTAATGGGGTTTTCTTTTTCAATCATTGTACAATGATGCTGCGAACCATGCTGCCTTACTTTATTTACCAAATGCGTAAACCTCAGAGCTAGTATTTACCAGATCCAAGGTACCACAACCAGAATAGAGCAGGTTGTGGATTTGAGCAGATAGGTTTTGACCCAAAGCTTCTGTTCTTTATTCTCTACAAATTCTCTACTCGGCATTCAGAACTTTTCCCAGGAACAGCAGAGAGAAGGGAGGAATAAAGTATGGAAATGCATCCAGGAAAGCATTAGGGGGTGTTCTGACGTCCTCTAGCTCTGACCCCAGAACAATGAAAACCTTCCTTGGCTGGGAGACAATGACAACGTTCTGACCTTTTCAACGATCAAATTTCTGCCACTACTGATATTTAGGTGCTGTCATTGTTCATATTAATCTGTTTGGCAATTAAACCACATATTTTATCAGTCGTCTTGCATACAATTTTTAATGAACCTAGTCGTCTTCCCTGAGGGGACAAAGGAGATGTCTGGAAGTCAGCTCTAAAAAGCATGCTACGGAGGAGAAAATAGATTAAATCCTGCTCTTCTTTTGCCAGAGAAGAGAAGATAGAACAGAAGCCATGCTCTGCCCTAATCTGGCTTGAAGACCCATCCATGCCCCACACCACTCAGGGGAATTCGAGAGGGAGACAGAAAGTGTGTGTCCCTTTTAATGACTGGAGAGGCTGAACCACACTGGAGTCAGCAGGTGACACTGGAGCTCTTTATTGTTCTATTTGGAAGCTCCTGTCTAGTAATAATATAATGAATATTATAATAAATACAACAATATTATAATATAATAATAACAATGATTCCCATGATAACAGGCACCATCTCAGAGTTAAACACAAAGAACATATGCTTTCTTTCCATAATATTGCACTAATGTTAAAGGCGTGATGCTCTCAGCTGAAAACAACACTTTTAAACAGCAATAATAACAGGAAAAGAAGCGTGTTCTGTGATTCTCTTTTCCCACCCTGTTGGGTGCCCCTGCTTGGTGCTGTTTCAGTACACCGAGCACACCAGCATATGTAGCTCTTCACTTGGTATAACTGTTTTGGAAGCTGGCGTTGCTAAGCTATGGCTAATTTCAAATGCAAAAATATACTTCTGGAAAATATGCTTGCTACAACCTTCATGCCACCTTCAACTATTTGTGTAGTTCCTAAGTGGAATATGTTTGGTTTATGCAAAGCTGAAGGAAAGGAAAATGGAACAAATATCCAAAAACACATTGCTTTTTCTTCTCTCTGTACCTTCAAACAATCACATGGTTACTCATAAGAGACAATGAGCAAGGTCATCATATGTAGAGGACACTAGATTTTTTTTGAGTTGATGATACATTGATCACATTTTCCTTCACAGAATCTGAATTTTTGAAAAGCAGGAAGTTATGTATCCCTTATTGAAACTCCAAGTGCATGGCTATAATTTACTTGTATTTTTATTATTTCTCCCATAATTTCATTAATTAGTTTACATATCACAATTAGGCATCAAGTGTCTTTTCTGTGTCAGCACAGGGGTGACGAACAGATTATGACTAAGTTTGACTTGGACTCTCAAGCCCAAACAGGATTGCAGTTTTATTGTTCACAATTAGGAGAAGCTTATGATATTTTTCTTGAATCTTTTCTTTTGGCTCATTATGAGTTTTCTATTGCTGCTGTAACAAATTTCAACAACATAATTACTTAAGACAACACAAACTTACTATCTTACAATCCTGAAGGTCAGAAGTCTTAAAATCAAGGTGTCAGCAAAGGTGTGTTTCTTTCTCGAAGTTCTAGGGGAGAATTCATTATCTTACATTGTCTTGGCTTATAGTCTCTCCTCCATCTTCAAAGCCAACAGCAGACCATCTTTAAGTCTCTCTCTTCTCTCCCCCTCCCTCCCTCTCCTTCTCTCACTTCTTCTTCTGTCTTCACATCTTCTCTGACTCTCATGCTTCCTCTTATAATTATGATTGCATTGGTCCCACCTAGATAATACAGGATAATATTGCCATTTCAAGATCCTGAACATAGTCACATGTGCAGAAAGTCCTTTTGGATATAGGAGGTAGTAGTTGCACAGGTTCTGGGGATTAGGATGTGGACTTCTCTGTGTGCATGGGGGCATTAATCCACCTAGTACACTCATATAACCACACTCCTCAACTCCTAGTTAAAATTTCTTTGTTTACACTGTTTATCTTGTATTTCTGAATTATCTTTTGGAAAATGAACTATTTTGGGAGGATTTTCTCCAAAATAACATGAACATGTTTCCATCTTTTTGGTCTGTGCATAGAATTCAGCATCAATCTTCTGGACACAGGGTCAAATCTTTGAAATACATTTTTTTCTGGCTGTTGCACAAAGAGGCTATTCACTGGGCCCCAATTCTCCCAGCACAGACTCCAAAAAGTTCAATTTCTCTAGATAAAGGTAAAAGCTCTTTGAATTCTCCTGGATTGTACTCCAGGGAATATATTTTTTGTGTGTTGAGCACAATTAACACTGTAATTCTGTTATTGCATATATGCATATTAAAATAGAAAAATCAACTTAATATTTTGAATCTTAATAAGTTTTCCCCCAAAAGGAAATCATTACTCACAGTTCACGCAGTGTGGAAGGCATGATGTATGCCTTTGGCAGACTGGGACTTAACTGTGACTCTATTTCCATATTGAATACAAATTCACTTACAAATGTATTCATTCTCTGGGGTGAGAGACCAGAGGGCCACATTCTGAACTCAGAGGTTTTAAAATTTTGCTTTCCTCAGCCTCACAAATTATTTGCTTTCTGATATTTCTCTTTCTTAGGCTACCTGATGAGGAGGAAGAGAGAAGTGGTAACCAGTCTTGAGTGAAAAGGAAGGGTGGATTAGAAGGTATGGCTAAAGGATTTAGGTCCATGATTCCTAGACCCCTACAATTGAAACCCAGTTTCCTCTGAAGGTAGAGACACTGTAGCATGGTTGAAGTAGGACCTTGTCCTCCACAGAAGGTATATTCTACAAAGTGTTAGATGATGTGACCTCAGTGGTTCTCTAACATGCTCTGATTCTCTTTAGCAGACACTAAATTTAAAGCTCAAATTCTATATACTAGTGTTGCAGGTTCTAGTGTATAGCAGGAAAATTAGGAATAGATCGGGATGATAACAGAAAACAGAAATAATAAGAATTTCTTATTCTGCAAAAATCTTAATAGTCAATTTGTTTTTTACTAAGCTTATTATCTTTTTTTAGTATAGAAGAACTTCCTTATCTAAAATTTCCCCTCTATTTTTACACCACCTTTAATTATAGTTTATAATTATCATGATAGCTATAGTTTAATAAACTATAATATGTTACCATACTAAACTATGTGCTTTCAGAATACAAATTTGCTGCCCCAAATTTAGATCTCTGGATTTTCGTTTTCACTTCTGACTCAAGCATCTTGAAATTGACCTCAGAAAACACAGGCCAAAATCACTCGACATTATCTTAGTTGGGCTCTAAATAAATAAATAAGTAGATAGATAGATAGATAGATAGATTGATAGATGAAAGATAAATAAATAAGAACTGATTTCTTGAGGCACCTGTGTGGCTCAGTGAGTTAAACATCTGACTCTTGATTTCAGCTCAGGTCATGACCTCACAATTTCGTGAGTTCTAGCCCCTCATTGTGCTCTATGCTGATAGTGTTGAGCCTGCTTGGGATTCTTCCTCTCTGCTTCTCCCCCACTCACACTTTCTCTGTGTCTCTCAAAACAAATAAGTGAACGTTTTTTTAAAAAAAGATATCTTTTCGGAAGAACAGCACAATCAACCAATCCAAATATACAGAGATAGAGGATCCACATAAAATTATGTATAATTATTGAACAATGATAATAAGGGGTATAATGTAGACAAATATAACCTTTTGTATTTGTATTTAAATTTTGCTTTTACTAATCTATTTTATATATACTACTATTTATCTCTCATTGTAAGTTTCTATAATGTTGATTTCTTCTATTAAAGAGACATTTAGATAAATATAGTCATTATTTCAGTATTCTACTAGCTTAACTTTCCCAAGTTTAACTACAATACAAGAACAAAAGCAAGATAATGACAAAAATTATCGGGCATTTAAAACATCTTAACAAAAAATTTTATGTGAAACACTTTCTGAAAAGCTATTGAATTGCTTAGACACACACATATGCAAATGGGTACACACATGCACACAGACAACATGTATCACACATCTGTACATTTGGATTGAAACACTTTTCACAGGCATTTTAACTTATGTATTTATTAATTTCAAGTCAGGAAGTGATCTACTTGAGATTTGATATTTCCCCTAATATAGATTGTATTTTCACCAAAATATAAATGGGCCAGCCATGCTTTCCATTTGCTGCTTATAATTATACTGGTATCTGCTGTAATAGTTATGTATTTCCACTCTTGTATGTTATCCTGTTGTTTGAATATATTGCAATTTATATGTTCTACTAATGAACATTAAGGCAGCTTCACATTTTGCTATTATAGACACTGCTGCAAGAGACATACAGATATTTGCCTCTTGATGCAAAATACAAAAAATACAAAGTTCCTCTATGTTATATTCTTATAGCTTAAGATACACTTACCTTTAAATTTCCTGGAAAAGTCTCAAGTTGCTTTCAAAAGTGGTCGTACCAGCTTGCGCTCCAATTGGTAATGTAGAAAACTGTATTTCCCATACGTGTTGATACTAGGTATCATCAGAATTTAAGTTTTATTTAAACACTATCTCTTTGTGCTTTTCATTTCATTTTCCTGATCACCAGTGAGCTTGAGTAGCTTTTCCAGTGAATTTTCTTTTGCCACTCATGCTTCCCACTTTGTGAAATGCCTATTAGCAAATTTTGCCAGTTTGCCTATTGGGTTATCTATCTTTTACTTTTTTTTAAAGTTTATTTTTATTTTGAGAGAGAGAGAGAGCATGCATGCCCATGCTCATGCATTCTTGAGCAGGAGAAGGGCAGAGAGAAAGAGAAAGAGAGAGAGAGAGAGAGAGAGAGAGAGAGAGACAGAGAGAGAGAGAATCCCAAGCAGGTTCTGTATTGTCAGCTTAGAGCCAAATGCAGGGTTCAAACTTACAAACCATGAGATCATGACCTGAACCAGAGTCAAGAGCCAGATGCTTAATCGACTGAGCCACAGAGGTGCCCCTGTCTTTTTCTTATTAATTTATTCTTAACTGCCTGTGGATGTCTCCAGTGGAGACTTCCAGTAATATCCAAAAGATCTAAGCTGTTTCAGGTGCACTAAACTAGCCACCCCCTACTAGGCTCTGCTACAATCTTGTCCTCAAAAGGCTTCCCACTTCCCTAGGGGAGAAGCCCACGAAGTCTGGGTCCTCCCTTCCACCCGTCTTAGGGAAGAACTCAGCAGATACCTTCTATCAAGGATTGAATATTCTCACAGATCCCTACCTAAGCCTAGGATCCCTTTTTCCTGACTCTCTGGATCCTCTTTCATTTTTTAAAATTTGTTTAAAATTTATTTATTTATTTAATGTTTTATTTATTTCTGAGAGAGAGAGAGGGACAACATGAGTAGGGAAGGGTCAGAGAGAGAGGGAGATGCAGAATGCGAAGCAGGCTCCGGCTCTGAGCTAGTCTTCAGCACAGAGCCTGATGCGGGGCTCGAACCCATGAACGTGAGATCATGACCTGAGCCGAAGTCGGACGCTTAATGACAGAGCCACCCAGGCATCCTAATCCTTTTCATTTCTAACAAAGTGGCGAGCATCTTATTTTTGACAAGGACTTGTTTGGTTCTCATCCACCTATCTCTCCTTGCCTCTTTCAGATTAGCAAGGTTTGTTCCGGGCACTACGACCATTTCCAGGGCAGGATGTAACCACGTGCCTCCAGCTGTGGCCACTAGTTCCTCTAGCTCTGAGTGCAAAGCAGCTTTCACACTCTGCTCTTCTCCCATATACCTGGTACTACCTATTTTCTGTGAAGTCTTAAATGATGGACAGTCATCCAACCTTCTCAACTCTCCTGACTAATATTAACATTTTACTAAATTTGCTGATTTCACATATTCTTACTAATTAGCCTGATAATCATACCCCTCTAATACAGTGCATTTTTCCTGTGTAAAACTCTAAAATGGCCCAAAGGTGAGACGGGAAAGACTTCCTCAGATTTGTAGCCTTGGAGAAACCAGGCATGTCACCAGCCATCCACGTTTTCTTTCTTTCTTTCTTTCTTTTTTAAATATTTTTATTTATTTCTAGGAGAGAGAGAGACAGCGTGAGCAGGGGAGGGTCAGAGAGAGAGGGAGTGACAGACTCTGGGTCCAGGCTCCGAGCTGGCAGTCAGCACAGAGCCCGACGCGGGGCTTGAACCCAGAACTGCGAGATCATGACCTAAGCGAAAGCTGGACGCTTAACCGACTAAGCCACCCAGGAGCCCCCCACGTTTTCTTTTATAAGTTTCTTTATTTACTTTGAGAAAGAGGAAGAGCAGGGAGAGGCAGAGAGACAGAGAAAATCCCAAGAAGGCTCTGCAGTGTCAACACAGAGCCGGAGTTGGGGCTTGAACACATGACGGAACCCACACAACATGAGACCATGACCTGAGCCGAACTCAACTGACTGAGTCACCCAGGTGCCCCATCAGCCATCCACTTTATCTCATCTGACTTCAATCCAGTAAGGTTTTATTCTCCTCTAAATAAAATCCTATTCAAAATACAATAGTTATTTAACACTTTGGGATCATTCTTGAAGTTCTAAAGTTCTCAATATTCACCCACTCAGAAGAATCTTGGCCTAATTCCTATGCAATTGTTTCAGGCATAAGTTTTTAGAAGAGCTGTGCATACACCATTAGCAATGAAAATATTTAAGCAAACTCAGAAATTTATGGCCACTAGTTGTATTTTTTAATGTTTATTTATTTTTGAAAGAGAGGGAGAGACAGAGAGAGAGAGAGAGAGAGGAAGAGAGAGAGAATGAGTAGGGGAAGGACAGAGAGAGAGAGAAGGACAGAGGATCTGAAGCAAGCTCTGTGCTAATAGCAGAGAGCCTGATGTGAGGCTCAAACTCACAAACCGTGAGATCATGATCTGAGCTGAAGTTAGCTCCTTAACTGAGCCACCCAGGTGCCCTATTTATATTTTGTACAAACCATAGTATAGCAAGGCCAAACTTTTTTCTAGGGGAAAGCTTAGGTCCACATTTATTATAGAATGTAATTTACAGTTAAAATGTTTTCATCACACTCCTTGGCCACTCTTTAAAGGAAGATAAATAGAAACATATATTTTTTTAACTACCTATGTAACATCAAAACCTTGGCATATATTTAACTGTCCTTGTCTTGCGGTCCTCTCCTCTTCCCGCTTTCTCTAACTTACCTTTCTCCAGGAAATGCAGTTCGTACTCTGCTTCTACATTTCTACATCCATCCAATTTTTGCCTGGAAAGTTGCCTACTGACAGTTTAAGGGGATCTTAAGGGAGTTCTCAGAACTTCCCTAATGCCCTTCCTTTTCCAACTCCCTTTCAAGATCCTCAAGTGTCTTAGCTAACCAGGGTAGGATAAGTCAAGGCATAGGAATTTGGATTGACTTGCCTCCGCCTGTCCACTGCGCTGACATTTCAGAGGTGCAGGAAGAGAGATGTAGCCCTTAGGTGCGGGTCTTTCTCTTTGGAAACAACTACCCAACGTTTTCCTTCTCTGGGCAATTGAGTCTTCACTTGAACATCTTTACCTCATGGTTCTCTTCTTCATTTTTCCCTACGTTTGGACTCCTCACTCCTGCCCACAACATCAAGTTTTCACTTATTCTCACATCTGACAAAATTTGAAGATCTTTCAATGATTTTGTTAAGAGCGGGAGCAGATCCAGAGTATCTCAGAAAGACCTTCACTTGCCCCTTGATTCCAAAAAGGATTAAAAGGTGCAAAGCATCTGGTGGCAGTGACCCAAGAGTCTCAATAAATTTGGAAAGGCAATTTTTCCTTGTCCCTGTTATCTTGAAACTTACATAAGCATTTCAAAAGAACACAAACATTCTGTGATATTTAGTTCAAAGACATTTACAACCATTGGTCTTTCTGGTGTCCTAAGCCAAATAAACAGAACTGTATTCCCATTGAGAAAGCAGAGATGGTAACTAGGAATGCCGCAATAATTTCTCTATCCTGTTTTCCAGATCTTTGGATAGTCCATTTTCTTACAGTCAGTTCCCTAATTCTTATTATATATGTTTTTATCTGATACGTTCTGAGATTGAGTCATATAACCATGGCCAGTAGGTATTTAACATGTTTCCATATGTTCCCTTGGAGACTTCTATAGGCATATTATCTCTTAGATATAATAGCTCGCATTTATTGAGTGCTATGTCAGGCTGGGAAGTGAGTGCTCCATAGTACTATATCAGTAAGTAACTGAACCACCTCTACCCTAGTATGAAATGGTAGAGGCAAGATTAAGCCCAGGTGAGATTAATGCTTGAGCCCTACCTCTTTACCACTATTCTCCACTGGATACATTTGACCATGGACAATCTACTGTAACTTTCTTGAGAGGAAGGGCTTTGTCTCATGCAGAATCCCTGTTTTGAGTGCTCCACATCTTGACCCTCTGCATGCAACAGCACTTGGTAAGTCATATTTCATCATCCCCTGTGACTGCCTTTACATCTTCAGTGGATAGCCTCTCTATATATAGAGGAGGTTCCAACAATCACATTGACCAGTGGTTTATATTTACATTTATCAGTCCTTTAAGATGTGGTCTCAAAAGAGGGCTCAATTTTTCACATAATGTGAGCTCCTAAAGTATTTGCTGCAAGAAAGATACTTCAACTTAAACCCAAAAAGCAAATAATTTCTAGGAATATAATCACAGTCGTTTTTTAAACAGTCATTATTTTTCAGTTCACCTGTCTGCTACGCTTCACTGATTACTAAAAAAGAGTGCAGAAATGGCAGCTTTTTTTGAAATGGAAAGAAATGAAGAAAAATAAAAACAAAATAAATGGAAGCTCAGTGAATAGTTGCACGGACCCATATCCATATAGGCCAGAAGATGTGATTGACAACAGAAAAAGTAGTGAGCTATAGAAACAGGAAACTGGCATGCATTCTAGAAAGAAAAAAAATGAGAGAGAGAGAGAAAAACTGGGAAATAGAATAGCAACACAGGGAAGAAAAATGATCATGTCAGAAATAAAGAGAGCCAAAATGAACTGTTAATGAAAGAATTTCTAAGGGAAGGACTTGAGCATCATACAAAGAAAGATAAATAGCACTGGAGGGGGGGGGGGTCCTACCCGTGGCCAATCAGATGAGATTGCTGGGTCTTTTGGTTTGGATTTTATATTAGAGCACTGGCAGAAGGCTGGATATTAGCTCTCAGTTTAGGACCCATTTAAGTATGTTAGGGTTGGCTTACAGCATCAGGGATGCTTTAAATTTAACAATAATGTTAGATCTTTCCATTTTTCCCTAAAACTCCATTTCAGGGCCAAAAGAATGTTCCTAGACAATATATTTTATTTTAAAGACTGACTAGAGAGGAATATAACTAGCCACAGTACAAAAAGCAGTTTAATTATTTTTATTCATAAAATTATGAAGTTTTGTACAAATATAACTTGTAAATAGAGACCATAGCTATGTTTTCATTTACAGAAAAAAAATACATGCCATGCATATGTAGATATTAGCACAAGTTCACGTGTACACACACACACACACACACACACACACACACACACACACTTCATTTCTACTATTGACCCTATAGAGGAAAAATGGGGCAGAAAGAGATGGAAAGAGAAATAGGAAAATGTAAGGCAGATGGGAGTGGAACAGATACAAGTCGTCTGAAATCCATTGACTTTCTACTGAAATATTCCCATACTCTGGCTCATTCCCATGCCTCTAGTTCTACACCCTCCAAGCTACCATCTACACCGATGTTAGAATCATCCTTGTACATAGATCTTATTCTACAATTTTCTTGCTCATTACTTTCAATGACTCCTTATATTCTCTTGAATAAAGCCAAAATTTTATAGCTTGGCCTTTCTAAGGACCTACTTTTCTCTTTTTTCCCCTTTTTTCTTGTTCCCTTTTCTCTTTTTAACCATCACAACATTCTACAGTTGGAGTACTACATGGCTACTTTCCATTTCTTTCAAACATGCTGTTATCTGTGTGTGTACTATGTTTTTCTTATTTTTCTTTGACCGCATTATGCATGAATGTAATGAACAAAATGATTCTATATCAGTTATTAGGGCCAAACAAAGTTTTCTGCCTTGCTCCCTGCTCCCACTCCAGGGACAACCAAACTTTCATCTCTATTTGTTAATCATTTTGATTTGATCTTAATTTCTAAATAAAATGCTTGTATCGCAGCATCTTGATTTTTTTCAGTCTTAATCATTACTAGCTGATCTCTCCCTTCACCAAGAATTTAGGTGTTTTTTAGTTTTCCTAGTGCTATCCATACCACACATGAATGCTTTTCTATCCCCTTGCCAAGTACTATGTGGAAATTTTTATAAGATACTATTCAGTATTTGTATTATTACAGTAATGTCAACATGATTCACAGGTCTACCTGTACACAAACTATAATTGCTTTTCCCTCCTGGAACTACTTTTTATTTTACTAGGTGCTAATAATTGTCATGACTTTTATGTACTCATCAGTAATAAACTGTCAAATTTTCTGATTCTCCTCTGAGAACATTTAGTGATTTCATTTATTCTATACATTTCATCTTCTTGCATCGGGGCCTCTTATAAGCTGACTTAGCTGTCCTGTGTATATGAAGTTCAGCTGTCATGCTGGACTTGCCCTTTACTTATATTCAAGGATTCCCTCTATTTCTATCCCATGTTTGATTTCCTGTTTCCTGTTATCCCATGTTTTCCTTTTTCTTAGTTTATATCCTCATCTGGTAGAGTACATCCTTCTGTAACTTCCTGTGAATGTGTGCATGGGAGGTAACTTTTTTGAGATCTTGTATGTTTGAAATTATTTTCTATCTCATTCTGTTTCATAATGGTAATTTAGAAATTTATAGAACTCTAGGTGGGAAAGGATTTCTCTTTTTTCCTCAAGTTTTTTTTAAAATGTTTATTATTTTGAGAGAGAGATGGAGAAAGCAAGCAAGGAAGGAACAGAGAGAAAGGGAGTGAGAGCATTCCAAGCAGGCTCCGTGGTGTTGTCACAGAGCCCTACATGGGGCTCCATCTCAAGAACTGCACCATGAGATCATGACCTGAGCTGAAATCAAGAGTTGGACATGTAATCAACTGAACCATCCAGGTGCCCCTGGGAAGGATTTTTCTTCATAGTTTTGAAGGCATTTGTGTAATTAAACACATCTGGTGGAAGACACAAAATCAAACTGACTTGTCTCACTTAAAATTCATGGCCAAGAACCTCAAAACACCAGAGAATCACACTGTATTTCCAGAATCCATTTATTCTCCCGCTGTCGCTGTCCTTAATGCTTATTTCACACCCTTTCTTTCACTTCACACCCTCCAGATTGCCTCCCTCCTTACTCTTAGTTGATAACCTTACTCTCAGCTTCCCTGAGAAAACTGAAACAATCAGTAGAGATATCCTACAGTTCCCACAACTACACCTACCCACCTACTGACCCAACTACAGGGCCTTCCTGCTTTGCCCTACTGATGGACTCATTTAAACCATCCATTCTCTAGTCTAAAGCCTTTTCCTCCACGTAGGCATTAGACCAAATTTTCTCTATCCTAGTCAAGAATATCTTTTAAAAGATTCCCCCCCCCCACATAATCAAATTTCCTCTCAAATGATTCAGTCTTGTCAGCATAGAAATATGTTATTTTTCACATTTTGGATAAAAGATAAAGAAACTTTCTCTTGTTCCTATTGCTGATTTGAGCTCCTATTCATCTGCTGCCCTTTCTACAAAACTCTTCAGAGAGATTTCCTACTCATACTGTCTCCCATTTCTCTTCTCACATTATATGATTCCCTTTTCAGTTAGGCTTTATTCTTTACCCACACCTTGCAGTTCCTTTTTGTTCAATATAAATTATAACCTCCATGATGCTAAATCCACTTGTCTGTTCTCAGAACTCATCTCACTTGACGCATCACTCCTTCTTCCTTGATGGTACTTCTCTTGTATTCAAGAACATCACACATTTCTGGTTTCCTTTATTCAGTCAAACTCAGTGGCTTCAGTCTCCTTTGTGATTTCAACCTTTATACTCAACTTCCTAATGTTGAGGTTTATCTTCTTTTCTCCTCTAGTTATACTTTTTCAACTCAGTTAATGGCAATGCCAACTCTCTGTGGGCTGGGCTAAAGCTTTGGTTTCAATCTTGACTCCTTTCCTTATACTGTCCATATCAAATATAACCAGGAATCTAATTGACCATGCCTTAAAAATAGACACAGAATATAAACATTTCTCAACACCTCACTGCCACTACCTGCTCTAAGACACAGTCATCTCTTTCCTGGATTACTGCAATAGTCTTCTAATTGGTCTTCTTGACTTTTGTTGTCTTTAAAGTTGTATTATATTCTACACACAATTAAAAATTAATAACAAAAGTCATATCATGTTACTACTGTACTAAAAATGGCTACCATTTCATTCATACCAAAACCTGAGTCCTTGAGAGGCTCAACAGGACCTTCATGCCACCCATCCCATTGTCACACACTGTCATTCTACAAGCCCTCACTTTAGTCTTTGCACTGGATGCTGTCTTTCTCACTGTTCTCACTGCATCTCCTTCAGGACCTTGCTTAAATGTCACCTTTACCTGAAGTCGACCATTACCATTTGACTTAACTATTCTCTCAGTCTGTGTCCCCATCATGGCAGTTACCCCTGAATACTACTTTATATTTCTTTGTTGTTCTTGTTGTAACACTCATCCTTTCTAAGATATGATATAAATATCATTTTATTATATGGTTTGTGTGCCTTCCCCCTGTTAAAATATAAGCTCAAAGAGCATAGCATTCTTTATATGTTTGTCACAAACGTGTTCCAAACTGATACAACAATACTTGGTGCTTCCTGAGGGCAATACGTATTTTTTTTTTCTTAAATTAAGGTATTGTTCCATTGCCTTCCATTTCCAGTGTTGCTGTGAAGTCAAAAGCCATTCTGATTCCCAATGGTATACAAAGATAGGGACTGGGATAGGAGAATGATTGACCTCCATTTCAAATAATAAGAAGTATATTGAATGTAAAGTATTTAAAAAGAGTAATATAAAAAACTATGTCAGCCTTTTTAGAAATTGTCACTATAGAAAAACAAGTCTAAGCAACATTGGTTACAATAATTTCCTACCTTCCAGGATGGGCCATTTTCATTGC